>NC_088241.1:16557846-16857846 GCF_036934945.1 Oncorhynchus masou masou | reverse complement strand
AGATACACAGTGCTAGGCAGTTAACATTGAGTATGCAAAGACATATACTGAGCAAAAATATAAACGCAACATGCAACAATTTCAAAGATTTTACTGGGTTACAGTTCATAGAAGGAAATAGGTCAATTGAAACAATTCATTAGGCCCTAATTTATGGATTTCACATGACTGGCCGGGGTGAAGCCATGGGTGGGCCTGGGAGGGCATAGGCCCACCCACTTGGGAGCAAGGCCCACCCACTGGGGAGCCAGGCCCAGCCAATCAGAATGAGTTTTCGCCCACAAACGGGCTTTATTATTAGGCAGAAATGCTTTTTGTGCATATGAAACATTTCTGGGATCTTTCAGTTCAGCTCACGAAACATGGGACCAAAACTTTACATGTTGATTTTATATTTTTGTTCAGTATATAATAAATAGAATGGACATTACTATTTAAAGCAATTGTCAACATGTTTTTATGCCACACGTCCATTTCTGATGAGTCAGTTTCCAAGCGTCAACCAGTTTTCCTGCCGCAACAATAACACTTCATATTTATCATGACACTTCTACAAAGTCTAGCATGCACTTTACTGGGCTGCCATGACAGATGAGGTCAGAGGAGTTTCAGATGGGATGGACAGAGAGCCATATAGATTCTTCCCTTTCTATTTCTATGAAGGGTGCTATCTGAAAGTGTCAAGACTCATGAAGTCTCTGTTCCTCTTCAGACTGTGATATTGGCATCTGTTGTTTTCAGGGGACTGAACTCATGTGCAGATGCCTGAGTCAGAGAGAATGTGCTCACTTTTGGTCCCTCTATTAAAAGCTTCTATGAATACATGTCATTCACTCCCCTTCCTGCAACCAAGCAGCCTCAGAGACTCAGACACAACAAAACTAAACAGGAAAGGGAGAAACAAAACTCACAGTGTCGAAAAACGTAGTTTGGAAATGGGTTTGTATACACAGTCCAAACATTTTTGTAAAAAGACGTTTTTGTCTCAGTAATCTGTTTTCTACCAAAATTGTCTATGCTAGTACTTCAGTACTGACATCACACACCGGAAGTTCATTATACTGACTTCCTGTTTCATGGAAAAGGCAGTGGAGGCAGAGGAGAGCATGGAGACTGGGGTAGGTGAGTTGGGAGCATAGCAACACTACAGTTGGAGGGGAAGGACAAAGTTGTTGTTCATAATCTTAGCTCCGGGGTTCTCAGACGGCCTTGTAGACTTCTTTGACACAGATCAACACCATGGCTTTGTGTTGCAAACAATTTTGTCCAGTCTGACTGACAAAGCAGACATTTTAGGCATTTTTTTGTCATATAGCTGGATATGTAGTGAATGTAGGTTAAACAACAAACTGTGACACTGGGTAAATACTTGTTGAATCAACATTGTTTCCACATCATTTTAACACCAAAATTCAATGTGATGAAGTTTAACTTCTTATGGCTGAGGGGCAGTATTGAATAGCTTGGATGAATAAGGTGCCCAAAGTAAACGGCCTGCTCCTCAGTCTCAGTTGCTAATATATGCATATTATTATTAGTATTGGATAGAGAACACTCTGAAGTTTCTAAAACTGTTTGAATGATGTCAGTGGGTATAACAGAACTCATATGGCAGGCAAAAACCTGAGGAGAAATCAAAACAGGAAGTGAGAAATCTGAGGTTGTTACCTATTCAACACAGTTCCCATTGAAATCCCCTAGAGATATTAATGAAGTTGCATTTCCCAGGGCTTCCACTAGATGTCAACCATCTATAGAAATGAATGAGGCTTCTACTGTGTTGTGGGACTGAATGACAGCAGAAGGAATCAGGTGTCTGGCAGACAGCCATTTCCTGGTCACCCGCATTTACATGATAGCGACCTGCGTTCCCATGGCTCCTGAAGACACAAAGGAATACTCCGGTTGGAACTTTATTGAAGATTAATGATAAAAACATCCTAATGATTGATTCTGTACTTAGTTTGAAATGTTTCTGAAATGTAACGCTGACCAGAACGAACGTTTGGATATGTTTACCAAACGCGCTAACAAAAGTAGAAAATTGGACATAAATAACGGACATTATCGAACAAATCAAGCATTTTTGTGGACCTGGGATTCCTGGGAATGCATTCTGATGAAGATCATCAAAGGTAAGGCAATATTTAATTTATGGTTTATGTTGACTACAACATGGCAGCTAATTTGACTTGATTGTTCTGAGCGCTGTCTCAGATTATTGCATGGTTTGCTTTTTCCGTAAAGTTTTTTCGAAATCTGACACAGCGTTTGCATTAAAGACAGGTATATCTATAATTCCATTTGTATAACTTGTATTATCATCTACATTTGTGATGAGTATTTCTGTTGAATCGATATGGCTATGTAAAATCACTGGATGTTTTTGGAACTAGTGAATGTAACGCGCCAATGTAAGCTCAGATTTTCTGATATAAAAATGAACTTTATCAAACAAAACATTGTATTGTGTAACATGAAGTCCTATGAGTGTCATCTGATGAAGATCATCAAAGTTTAGTGATTCATTTTATCTCTATTTGTGCTTTTTGTGACTCCTCTCTTTGGCTGGGAAAATGGCTGTGTTTTTCTGTGGCTTGGTGGTGACCTAACATAATTGTTTGTGATGCTTTCGCCGTAAAGCCTATTGGAAATCGGACACTGTGGTGGGATTAAGAACAAGACTACCTTTAAAACGGTATAAGATACATGTATGTTTGAGGAATTTTAATTATGACATTCCTGTTGTTTTGAATTTGTCGCCCTGCACTTTCACTGGCTGTTGTCATATCATCCCATTAATGGGATTGCAGCCCAAAGAGGTGTTTAATCAACGTGGAAAACTGATTGGATTTGCAAAAAGTCATCAACGTAAGGGAATTACGTCTTTTTTCCAGCCAACGTTTAATCTAAATCCAATGACATGGTTAAATTTTTTGTTGATTTCACATTGAATTCACGTTAGTTGACAACTCAACAAAATGTAAATCAAAACAAAAGACATTGAAATGACGTCTGTGCCCAGTGGGAAGTACTGATCAACTAGGAATTTGAACCATAGGCTTTCTAGTAACTATATGACTGGTAACTATAGCATAGACGCTGTAAACATAAATGTTTATTAACTTATAACAAATAAGTGTTCAATAATCTAATTTTTTATAAATGCACTAAGACTAAAAATTAATTCAACACATATTGCACATAATGTAGCTCATAACACTGATTCAAAGCTGAAATAAATGATAATGCTTTGTTTTGATGTGAAGGCCCATTATTGCTCTCCCTTAAGTAACTCATTATCCACACAGTGTAGTCATAAGTTATTACAGTCAGACACTAACAAGCTTGGCTGATCCTTGTTCCGGTTAACTGAATAGCTTTGGGTGTGTCCTCTCCTCTCCTCTGTTTATGTTTCAAGTATTCTTTTTGCCGTCACACTTTCAACCCAGGGTATACAGTGGCTTGCGAAAGTATTCACCCCCCTTGGCATTTTTCCTATTTTGTTGCCGTACAACCTGCAATTAAAATGGATTTTGTTTGTATAATTTGATTTACACAACATGCCTACCACTTTGAAGATACAAAATATTTTTCTTGTGAAACAAACAGGAAATAAGACACAAATTTAACTTAAGCGTGTATTCCCACCCCCTCCCAAATTCAAAACTTTGTAGAGCCACCTTTTGCAGCAATTGCAGCTGCAAGTCTCTTGGGGTATGTCTCTATAAGCTTGGCACATCGAGCCACTGGAATTTTTGCCCATTCTTCAAGGCAAAACTGCTCCAGCTCCTTCAAGTTGGATGGGTTCCGCTGGTGTACAGCAATCGTTACGTCATACCACCGATTCTCAATTGGATTGAGGTCTGGGCTTTGACTAGGCTATTCCAAGACATTTAAATGTTTCCCCATAAACCACTCGAGTGTTGCTTTAGCAACATGCTTAGGGTCATAGTCCTGCTGGAAGGTGAACCTCCATCCCAGTCTCAAATCTCTAGGAAGACTGAAACAGGTTTCTCAACAATTTTCCTGTATTTAGCACAATCCATCATTCCTTCAATTCTGACCAGTTTCCCAGTCCCTGCCGACGAAAAACATCCCCACAGCATGATGCTGCCACCACCATGCTTCACTGTGGGGATGGGGCTCTCGGGGTGATGAGAGGTGTTGAGTTTGTGCCAGACATAGCATTTTCCCTGATGGCCAAAAAGCTCAATTCTAGTCTCATCTGACCAGAGTACCATCTTCCATATGTTTGGGGAGTCTCCCGCATGCCTTTTGGTAAACACCAAACGTGTTTGCTTATTTTTTTCTTTAAGCAATGGCTTTTTCTGGACACTCTTCCGTAAAGCCCAGCTCTGTGGAGTGTACGGCTTAAAGTGGTCCTATGGACAGATACTCCAATCTCCGCTGTGGAGCTTTGCAACTCCTTCCTCATCTTTGGTCTCTTTGTTGCCTCTCTGATTAATGCCCTCCTTGCCTGGTCTGTGAGTTTTGGTGGGCAGCCCTCTCTTGGCAGGTTTGTTGTGGTGCCATATTCTTTCCATTTTTTAATAATGGATTTAACGGTGCTCCGTGGGATGTTCAAAGTTTCTGATATTTTTTTATAACCCAACCCTGATCTGTACTTCTCCACAACTTTGCCCCTGACCTGTTTGGAGAGCTCCTGGTCTTCATGGTGCCCCTTGCTTAGTGGTGTTGTAGACTCTAGACCTTTCAGAACAGGTGTATATATACTGAGATCATGTGACAGATCATGTGACAGATCGTGACTCTTAAATAAAGTCCACCTGTGTGCAATCTAACTAATTGTGTGACTTCTTAAGGTAAGTGGTTGCATCAGATCTTATGGGCTTCGTAGCAAAAGGGGTGAATACAAATACACACACCACTCTTCCATTTTTATTTTTTATTTTTTAAACAAGTTGTTGTTTTCATTTCACTTCACCAATTTTGACTATTTTGTGTATGTTCATTACATGAAATCCAAATAAAAATCTATTTAAATTACAGGTTGTAATACAACAAAATAGGAAAAACGCCAAGGGGATGAATACTTTTGCAAGGCACTGTATTGTGTGATGTCAGCTCACTGAAGCAAAATAAGCGCAGTCTAATCGGAGGGTGAATAAGTGGTCAACTAACCTCAGTATGCCATCACTAACTAATGAGATAGAAAGTCATTAGTGCATAAAGGAACAGAAACGCATACAGCAGATTCACAGAATAATCACACTAGAATGACCTGCATACAGAAACTTAAGTTGAATCTGAAAACAAATGTAAACATGACGCTATTGATATAGGTTGACATTTACAGGGACAGATGCCAGTGGTCCCCAATGAGATTATGTTCCTCAAATGACATATGTAAACAATCAAAAACCATTGTGCAGTCTGCCTTTATTCGAGTTGAGCCAACTAAACCAAGGTGTGTCAGGCAGGAAGGACTGTCCTGTGTGTATTGCGACATCACAGGAAAGTGGACTGCCATAAGAGAGTTAGTGGTAGTCAGCACATGGACATACACTGGGAGAACAAAGCCATTTTGCCTTTGCTTGCTACACAATCGGTCTGCGGCAGCCCAGGATCTCCTTCAAGTTAACCCTGTGTCATGCGTGAAGAGGGTCAGTCCTTCTGTTCTAGGAGAGGAGGAGAGGGTCTTATTATGGGAGAGGGTGTGCTTGCTACTGTCCCCTGTAGCAGAGAGAGTGAGGCTGAGAGAGACGGAGCCCTGGTTAATGGGCCATAACAATGAGCTTGTCTGTTGTCTCTCTCATTTCAGATGACATCAGCAGCATAGTGACAAAAAATGATAGCTAATGGGTAATTAAATATCCTCAGAATGATCTTTGTGAACAAGCACAGTCACCAATCCCCATAGCACGTATGAGAGACATTAAAAAGAGTGATGGAATAGCTACACTATGAAGTGTAGCAGCTTGACGAGATCATCAGTAGCAAGGAGCAGCATGGAGAGTCTGCCTAAACCCAACAAAAAGGAGTGAAGTTATGAAGGTATACACTGTCTAGACAAATATATGTCCTAATAGGAGATGGAGGATTACTAACAGAGAGAGTAAGAGGGAGAGAGAGAATGAAACCGAGATACCTAGGAAAGAGGGAGAGGCCTGGAGGGGAAGACCCACGAAAGCAGGAGGCTGAAACGAGTGAGGGAGAAAAAGAGACCTAAGCAAGAAATAAAATGGGTCTGGGATGAAGGGGGGGGGCAGACAGATGGAGAAACGGATACAGGGGGAAGAGAGAGAACCCCAGAGAGAGGTAGAGAGATAGAGAGCGTGATGTGGCAAGGAAACAAAGGAGGAGAAGAGAATACCTGACACAGCGAGAGAGCCTAGCAGGTAACTGGATTTCAGCGTGTATTGATGGAGGAACAAAGAAATAGAGAGCAGACAAAGAACACAAAGAGAGATGGAGAAACGGGAGACACTGGGGAAGAGAACTACTGGATGTGTTGAGAACTCTTATCCTAAGGGTTACTAAATGTATCGGAAAAAGACATTGAGTGCGTGGATCCATAGTTCTCATCTTAGTGTGTGCGTGTGCATGTGTGTGCATTCAGTACGTGCATGCATATGGGTGTGCGTTTGTGTGGCAGCAAAGGGGAGGTATGGCTGTAGTATTTGTGTGCGGTATGTGTGTTGTCGCGGGGGAAAGTGGTCATTATAATATCAGGAATGTGTCCATCCTTTGCATGTTCCTGTGGGTGAGGAGACTATAGATGTAGGATCTTAATTTGAGCCAGTTTGCTACACCAGGAAAATAATCCTGCATTAATAGGAAATGTGAATTACAATGTGGATTATAATTCATGGAAATATTTTGCAGGGGTTGATATTTTTATATATATATTTTTTTTTTTATTAGGGCAAATCAAGCCTTTTTAAACCTTGAATAACCTACAAGTTTAGATTTCCTGCTGTGCAGCAAAATTCGCAGCAACAGAAGAGTGATCAAATAAAGATCCTACATCTGTATCAGAGACAGATGGCATCCATCATGAGGCTTAGTACACTATGACCTTGATGATGTGAGGCGAGGCCACACACCCACACAGTTCTGTGGGAAAATTAATGTCTGCCCCCTAGTTAGCACCTGACTGTCCCAAGGGCACATTCATTAATAATGAGTACAGCTACACACCCATACCCACATGTAGGATCATAATTTGATCACCCTGTTGCAGGAGAACTTTCCTGCAATGCACAACATGTTAAACTTGAAATGTATGAGGTTTAAAAGGCTTCTGAAGTTTGTAATTTCCATTTAGTAATTTCAGACTTGATTTTCCCGTTGTGAAAAACATAAACCCTACAAAAATGTCCATTCATTATAATCTACATAATAATTAACATTTCCTGTTTTTGAAGGATTACTTTCCTGCTCTACCAAACTGTCTCAAATTAAGATCCTACATCTGAACACACACATATTATACACACGCACAAACTGACTTATGGAACAATTCCTTACAAAAGGTACGGCACACATAAACAGCAGAGAGAGTTATTGCACAGTAGGAGTCCACATACCAGTGTTTTATGGTTACAACTATTTCCACCACGACAACATAAAATAACAGAGGTATCTTCATCAGGGCAAATCTGTTTTTCGTAATCAATAAACATATTTAATCGTTATTTACTATCAACTAAATCAAATCTTCTTAGTTACATGCACCAAATACTTACAAGCCCCTAACCAACAATGCAGTTGAAAAAACATGGATGAAAATAAGAAATTAAAGTAACAAGTAATTAAAGAGCAGCAGTAAAATAACAATAGTGAGACAAAACTCAGCAAAAAAAGAAACGTCCCTTTTTCAGGACCATGTCTTTCAAAGATAATTAGTGAAAATCCAAACAACTTCACCGATCTTCATTGTAAAGGGTTTAAACACTGTTTCCCATGCTTGTTCAATGAACCATAAACAATTAATGAACATGCACCTGTGGAACGGTCATTAAGACACTAACAGCTTACAGACAGTAGGCAATTAAGGTCACAGTTATGAAAACTTAGGACACTAAAGAGGCCTTTCTACGAACTCTGAAAAACACCAAAAGAAAGATGCCCAGGGTCCCTGATCATCTGCGTGAACATGCCTTAGGCATGCTGCAAGGAGGCATAAGACAGCGCTACAGGGAGACAGGACAGACAGCTGATCGTCCTCACAGTGGCAGACCACGTGTAACAACACCTGCACAGGATCGGTACAGCCGAACACCACACCTGCGGGACAGGGACAGGATTGCAACAACTGCCCGAGTTACACCAGGAACGCACAATCCCTCCATCAGTGCTCAGACTGTCCGCAATAGGCTGAGAGAGGCTGGACTGAGGGCTTCTAGGCCTGTTGTAAGGCAGGTCCTCACCAGACATCACCGGCAACAACGTCGCCTATGGGCACAAACCCACCATCGCTGGACCAGACAAGACTGGCAAAAAGTGCTCTTCACTGATGAGTCGCGGTTTTGTCTCACCAGGGGTGATGGTCGGATTCACATTTATCGACGAAGGAATGAGCGTTATACCGAGGCCTATACTCTGGAGTGGGATCAATTTGGAGGTGGAGGGTCCGTCACGGTCTGGGGCGGTGTGTCACAGCATCATCGGACTGAGCTTGTTGTCATTGCAGGCAATCTCAACGCTGTGTGTTACAGGGAAGACATCCTCCTCCCTCATGTTGTACCTTTCCTGCAAGCTCATCCTGACATGAACCTGACATGACAATGCCACCAGCCATACTGCTCATTCTGTGCATGATTTCCTGCAAGACAGGAATGTCAGTGTTCTGCAATGGCTAACGAAGAGCCCGGATCTCATTCCCATTGATCACACCTGGGACCTGTTGGATCGGAGGGTGAGGGCTAGGGCCATTCCCCCCCAGAAATGTCCAGGAACTTGCAGGTGCCTTGGTGGAAGAGTGGGGTAACATCTCACAGAAAGAACTGGCAAATCTGGTGCAGTCCATGGAGATCCACTGCCGTACTTAATGCAGCTGGTGGCCACACCAGATACTGACTGTTACTTTGATTTTGACCCCCTATTTATTCAGGGACACATTATTCCATTTATGTTAGTCACATGTCTGTGGAACTTGTTCAGTTTATGTCTCAGTTGTTGAATCTTGTTATGTTCGTACAAATATTTACACGTTAAGTGTGCTGAAAATAAAAGCAGTTGACAGTGAAAGGATGTTTCTTTTTTGCTGAGCTTATATACAGGGGGTGTACCGGTACAGAGTCAATGTGTGGGGGCACCGGGTTGGGGTAATGTGTACATGCAGCGGCGTAAAAGAGGAGGATGGGGCGGCAATGCAAATAGTCTGGGTAGCCATTTGATTAGATGTTCAGGAGTCTTATGGCTTGGGGGTAGAAGCTGTTTAGAAGCCTGTTGGACCTAGACTTGGCACTCTGGTACCGCTTGCCATACAGCAGCAGAAAGAACAGTCTATGACTAGGGTGTCTGGAGTCTTTAACAATTTTTAGGGCCTTCCTCTGACACAGCCTGTTATAGAGGTCCTGGATGGCAGGAAGCTTGGCCCCAGTGATGTACTGGGCCATTCGCACTACCCTCTGTAGCGCCTTCCGGTCGGAAGCTGAGCAGTTGCCATACCAGGCAGTGATGCAATCAATCAGGATGCTCTCGATGGTGCAGCTGTAGAACCTTTTGAGGATCTGAGGACCCATGCCAAATCTTTTGGGGGAATAGGTTTTGTCGTGCCCTCTTCACGACTGTATTGGTGTGTTTGGACCATGTTAGTTTGTTGGTGATGTGGACACCAAGGAACTTGAAGCTCTCAACCTGCTCCACTGCAGCACCGTCGATGAGAATGGGGGCGTGCTCGGTCCTCTTTTTCCTGTAGTACACAATCATCTCCTTTGTCTTGATCACGTTGAGTGAGAGGCTGTTGTTCTGGCACTACACGGCCAGGTCTCTGACCTCCTCCCTATAGGCTGTCTCGTTGTTGTCGGTGACCGCAGGACAAAACATAAAATGGAATGCTCTTGGTCTTTGTTAGCCTACTAAACAGAGGTATCTGGGTATTTAGGGTTACTACTGTTTTCACTGAAATATATTCCAATTTAGTGCACCTCTTCAATTCAAAATGATGATCCCTGATAGAAGGGAGAACGAGCTCAGATGGTAGGCCAGGTCCTTTCAGCTCCAGCTGTGATAACTATCTATGCCCAGACAGTCATTTCAGCATGGTCAGAGAGAGCCATCACAGGCTATGCACTAATATTAATTTATATTAGTGATCGGGGGAAAAATCTATGTAGTTACATATCGCAATATACATTTTGGACAAAATTATATCAATATTTGACTCCAGCCCTAATTTATAGTCTCCTTTTGTGCATTTTCCCCTGATAGGTATGACGAAATAGGTTTTCACTAGTAACCCTTCTATTCAGATCAGTGTTTATGAGAGCCATGATACTGTGATGAAGCTACAGTATTTCAGTCTGCTGGGTAATTACTGTAGCAGACTCAACCCAGTAGCAGCCACTCAGGGGGAGTGTGAGGGGGGCACTGGGGCTATTGACTGAGTCATCAGGTTCACACAGGGTGTTGTTTGTTTTAAGAAGCTCTCTGATGAGTTCACTTCCTGTGACTCTGGCTTTAGTTAGTTTGGGTTCCACGCCTGACCCCCACTCAGTCACCTCTAGTGGGGGTTTCACAAAGGCAATGCTAAGACTCCAAAGAAAACAACTGTAATAAAATGCTAGCTATTGCAACACCCAAACCCCCTACACAAAGTCCTTTACCTGCAGACTACTAAGCACCCCTCCACCTATCCTTATTTCTCCTAAATGTTTTCTTTCCTCCCTCTCTTTTGTCCCCCCTTCGTAATCACTCGCTATCATGACAACTCAAACGGAAGTCTTCCACTGCTCTATGACCGTGGAGAAGAAACGTTAGTGGGGAACATGGTGTTTGGCTGGAGCTATGTGGCTGAGTAGCCAGTCAAACCTGTCACTCTCCTCTTTCTACATTTAACATTTACATTTAAGTCATTTGGCAGACGCTCTTCCTCTATCTCTAGTCCTCCTCTCCTGCTCTCTCACTTTCTCTCCTCCCTCCCCATGGGATTGGTCCATTCCCCTACCAGTCTAGTCAGCTGCTGTGAGGTGAACCCATTGTCCGTTACCAGGCTGACTGTGAGAACAGCCCCCTAAAGCAACACTGTTTACACAGGTGCAATCACACACTGGTGACCACAATGACAGTATGTGTGTGTGTGTGTGTGTGTGTGTGTGTGTGTGTGTGTGTGTGTGTGTGTGTGTGTGTGTGTGTGTGTGTGTGTGTGTGTGTGTGTGTGTGTGTGTGTGTGTGTGTGTGTGTGTGTGTGTGTGTGTGTGTGTGTGTGTGATCTGTTGACAGAAGGTGAGATGGTGTGTCCATGTGTGTGTGATTATGTCTCTGTTGGGTGTTAAAGTGTGTGTGTGGGCACACTTTTGAGTGTTAAAACAGGCCTGAGCCTCATGGGAAGAACTGTTCATGTGTAGTAGTAACCCATGAACACAAGTGTTTGTGTGCGTACATTAGAGGTCGACCGATTATGATTTTTCAACGCTGATACCGATTACTGGAGGACCAAAAAAGCCGATACCGATTAATTGGCCGATTATTTATTTATTTGTAATAATGACAATTACAACAATACTGAATGAACACTTATTTTAACTTAATATAATACATAAATAAAATAAATTTAGCCTCAAGTAAATAATGAAACATGTTCAATTTGGTTTAAATAATGCAAAAACAAAGTGCAATATGTTCCATATAAAATATGTGCCATGTAAGAAAGCTAACGTTTCAGTTCCTTGCTCAGAACATGAGAACATATGAAAGCTGGTGGTTCCTTTTAACATGAGTCTTCAATATTCCCAGGTAAGAAGTTTTAGGTTGTAGTTATTATAGGAATTATAGGACTATTTCCCTCTATACCATTTGTATTTCATTAACCTTTGACTATTGGATGTTCTTATAGGCACTTTAGTATTGTCAGTGTAACAGTATAGCTTCCGTCCCTCTCCTCGCTCCTCCCTGAACTCGAACCAGCAACACAACGACAATTAGCGCGCGCTAACGAACTAGCCATTTCACTTCGGTGACACAAGCCTCATCTCGGGAGTTGATAGGCTTGAAGCAGGGTAGCCTAGTGGTTAGAGCGTTGGACTAGTAACCGGAAGGTTGTGAGTTCAAACCCCCGAGCTGACAAGGTACAAATCTGTCGTTCTGCCCCTGAACAGGCAGTTAACCCACTGTTCCCAGGCCGTCATTGAAAATAAGAATGTGTTCTTAACTGATTTGCCTGGTTAAATAAAGGTTAAATAAAGGTAAAATAAAAAAATAAAAAATAAAAAACAGCGCAATGCTTGACGCACAACGAAGAGCTGTTTGAATGAATGTTTACCCGCCTGCTTCTGCCTACCACTGCTCTGTCAAATACTTGTATGCTCTGTCAGATTATATGCAACGCAGGTCACACTAGATAATATCTAGTAATATCATCAACCATGTGTAATTAACTAGTGATTATGATTGATTGTTTTTTATAAGATAAGTTTAATGCTAGCTATCAACTTACCTTGGTTTACTGTATTCGCGTAACTCCTTGTGGAGTGGTGTGGGGGCTGTGCTTTGGCAAAGTGGGTGGGGTTATATCCTTCCTGTTTAGCCCTGTCCGGGGGGTGTCCTCGGATGGGGCCACAGTGTCTCCTGACCCCTCCTGTCTCAGCCTCCAGTATTTATGCTGCAGTAGTTTATGTGTCGGGGGGCTGGGGTCAGTTTGTTATATCTGGAGTACTTCTCCTGTCCAATTCGGTGTCCTGTGTGAATCTAAGTGTGCGTTCTCTAATTCTTTCCTTCTCTCTCTCGGAGGACCTGAGCCCTAGGACCATGCCCCAGGACTACCTGACATGATGACTCCTTGCTGTCCCCAGTCCACCTGGCCGTGCTGCTGCTCCAGTTTCAACTGTTCTGCCTTATTATTATTCGACCATGCTGGTCATTTATGAACATTTTAACATCTTGGCCATGTTCTGTTATAATCTCACCCGGCACAGCCGGAAGAGGACTGGCCACCCCACATATGCTCTCTCTAATTCTCTTTCTTTCTCTCTCTCAGAGGACCTGAGCCCTAGGACCATGCCCCAGGACTACCTGACATGATGACTCCTTGCTGTCCCCAGTCCACCTGGCCGTGCTGCTGCTCCAGTTTCAACTGTTCTGCCTTATTATTATTCGACCATGCTGGTCATTTATGAACATTTTAACATCTTGGCCATGTTCTGTTATAATCTCTACCCGACACAGCGGGCGGCAGCGTAGTCTAGTGGTTAGAGCGTTGGACTAGTAACCGGAAGGTTGCAAGTTCAAACCCCCGAGCTGACAAGGTACAAATTTGTCGTTCTGCCCCTGAACAGGCAGTTAACCCACTGTTCCTAGGCCGTCATTGAAAATAAGAATTTGTTCTTAACTGACTTGCCTGGTTAAATAAAAGTAAAATAATTAAATAAAAACAGCCAGAAGAGGACTGGCCACCTCTCTAGGTTTCTTCCTAGGTTTTGGCCTTTCTAGGGAGTTTTTCCTAACCCCCGTGCTTCTACACCTGCATTGCTTGCTGTTTGGGGTTTTAGGCTGGGTTTCTGTACAGCACTTTGAGATATCAGCTGATGTACGAAGGGCTATATAAATAAATTTGATTTGATTTGAGTGCAACGAGAGAAAGGCAGGTTGTTATTGCGGTGGAATAGTTAAGGTTACAAGATTGGATCCCCCGAGCTGAAAAGGTGAAACTCTGTCGTTCTGCCCCTGAACAGGCCGTCATTGAAGATAAGAATGTGTTCTTAACTGACTTGCCTAGTTAAATAAAGATTAAATAAAAGGTGTAAAAAAATAAAATACAAAATAGGCAAATCGGCGCCCAAAAATACTGATTTCTGATTGTTATGACAACTTGAAATCGGCCCTAATTAATCGGTGGACCTCTAGCGTACATGTATGTTGTACAGTGTATGGTCTGTTTTGTCACATGACCGAGCAGTTCAGGCCCATTAACTGGGCACTCCTTATTCCTGGGCCTGCAGACATATGATGCATGTCCACTTTATGAGTCTGCACTGAAGAATGGCCTCTCTATGGCACTGTCTGAAACAGAAGCTGATCTAGGACTGGGCCCCTATAAAAATAGCATGAATGGAACCAACAGGTCACCATTTAACCTTAATGAATAACAATTTGGAAGTCTGCATGCCGCTTTGATTAGGTAAAACATATTTTATATATTTTGGGTTTTAAGAGTACATAATGACATCCGCTCACTTGCTTCCCCACTTTAATTGTTGTCTTTCAGCATGTCACATACAGATGTGGGATCTTAATTTGATCATTCTTTTGTTGCTGAGAATTTTCCTGCACATCAGGAAATCCAAACGTGTAGTGTATGAGGTTTAAAAAGGCTTTTAAAGTTAGTGCTTTCTACTTTAAAATGTCAGACTTGACTTGCTGTAACAAAACAATGTATCATCAACTCCTTAATTTTTAAAATATTTTATCCATTATGATTCAATGTCTCCATCTGTCTCCCCTCATTGGGCTGCAGATCTGAAGAAGGAATGGTTACAAGCAGAGGTTTGGACTTGAGTCACATGACTTGGACTCGAGTCAGACTCGAGTCACAAATATGATGACTTGCAACTCGACTTTGACTTTAACACAAATGACTCATGACTTAACTTGGACTTGAGCCTTTTGACTCAAACTGACTTGATACCCTCCCCAAGCCCAAATATTTAAAATGATGCTATTAAAAAAATGTGCAGTACATCGACTCTTCATTTAACAAATTACAGTTTGAATCGGACAGCAGTCAATCAAATTGTGCCAGTTGAGAAAAAGTTGTGCGTGGCAGTGCAGAGGAACGTCGGCAGGTGAATTCAGATGGAGCCCTTGGAAAGATGATACCCAAAATTATTATTTTCAGATATAAAGATGATGCTGTATCAACAAAAAAACGGATTGCAACTTGCAAAACATGCGGGAGGCGCAACAATTTCCAACTTTGTTCGACATTTGAAACTGCACAAAGAACAGTAAGTCGTGGCTAATACAGCCAACAGCTATATACAGTGTATCATGTAGGCTAGCGTAACGTTAAATCAAAGAGCCTCCACACAGTCAGTCAGTGCGGGAACGTGAACATTGAGTTACAACTGGCTAGGCAGTTGGTAGCCTAAATCCTGCCTGATGTTACTGCTGATCCTAAAACAAGGTTGGGTGATTGTGTCCAAGCCTACATCGCCCGATTGCGCCCCATAGCGATCCTCGATAGTCGATCACTATTGGGGGGAGGGTCTTTCTCATGGCTGCCCATATATTTCAATGGAAATGTAACGTTTATTTGGAAAGTAATAAATATATATATTTAAAAGCATTCATGATTTGCGTAAATGTAATATACTAACTATTACTCTTGTTAAAAATATGAAATGGTATTACATTTGGTGAAGAGCACATTATGACTTGTTTATGGCCTTGGGTTTAAGGACAGAGCGCACTGTGTCAGTCTGGCAACTGGAGTGTGTGTGTGCATGCGTGCAATGCTAAGAGTGTAGGTCTTCAATTTAGACTCCTAGCTATTGTTCCTGGAGGCACCGACCACTAGAGCACATAATGAGAATACAACAGGCTGATCACACAGACACTCCTCGCCTGTCTCAAACAGATATATACGGCAAGGACTGACTCACCTCCTGTCTTTCTGACTCACCCAGACACTTTCAGCCTACGTCAACTACACACCTCATAATATTAGTCTTCCAGACAGATTTAAAACTCTGATATATGATTTGGCAATAGGAAAGCCCTAAATATATAGAATATATCTAAAGCAACTTAGGTGTGCAGTGAGTTATTGGCACAGCAATGAGGGAGAGATAATGTGGGAAAAGCCCACCAGTCAGAGCCATTCCCCAACTGGTACAATGGAGACCCTGTGACAACTGACAAGAGAGCTTCCTCCCTCTTTCTCACACAGGCACAATATCTTTCTCTATCGTCCGCTATCCCTTCCCAACCTCTCCAATTCCATCTATTTCACTCAAACCCCCTCTCACTCCCGCTCTCTTTCTCTCATCTTCCCCCAGGGCTGTATATATCACAATCCCTGCTCTGTCCTGCCCCACATTCTACCCAATGATGTGCAACTTTGCTGGGGTGCATAGGGTCCAATGAACAGCAATGGAACCCCCAAGAGAAAAGAAAGGGTTGGGTTGTGAAATGCATGAAACATGGGATTTCTGGCTAATCTGAATGCATGCCAATGCCAAATATCTTTCTCTCACACATATACACAGTCCAGAAGTGTGTGTGTGCGCATTTGTCTGTGTATGTGTAGACATTGAGCCCTGGAGTATTTCATATGTGATTGTCTGGCACTGCGAGTTTGTATTGGCATGTGGCTCCATGTGACTATGCATGCCAGCCCTGATGCCTTTCCACCAGTCACATCTGCTGGCATGTGTGTTTGGGTTTGCTTGTTCTAGTGGGGGTGAAGGTCACGGCACTGGGATGCTAAATTAGCTTTGGCCAAAAGGCTGACATCCCACAGTCAGACGAAGAACACACACATTCACATTCAAACAAATACGTATGCATGTACACACAGAAATCCCTCACTCTAACCTTTCTGACTCAGTGGGCATCACCCACTAACATTTCCCCTCAACACAATGACACACACACAATGTGATTTTAGTTAGTAATGTTGCCATTGGTGAATATGTTTGGACTACTTGGTTGGGTCTTACAATCTATGCCCACAACAGCTGTACTTTCTCCACTATCCTGTTCTAACAAATCCTTCTCTTGTGGCCTTCTCCATTAAAGGTTGACCAAACAAAAGGCTACGCAACACAGAACTACATTGACACTTGTGTTTCCATAGGAACTGTACACTTCCCTGTAAACATCTGAGCTCTGACTTCAACCACACACAAAGCAGTGAGATAAGGTATCATAGAATACACACAAACCAACCTCACAGTACACATCACACAGAGATAGTAGCACACATTCACTGTACACACACACACACACACACACACACACACACACACACACACACACACACACACACACACACACACACACACACACACACACACACACATTTTACCTTCTGATCAGGAAGCAGTAAGATGATGAATTAAAACTGCTGCAATAATGATAGGCATAAAGCAAGAGGATCATATTACACCTGTATAACCTGTCACAAACCAGGAACACAAAGCCAACAGGTAATACACAACCTCAGCGGGGAGGGGGGGGGGTAGACAGGCTATAAGAGAGGAAGGATATGTACTATTGCCATGTTCTAAGACTATAAAATAAAAATGATACTCAGAGGACTTTGTTAAAGCTAAGACCTGGACCAGATCTGGATCCAAAGTGGTGCAGAAGAGAAGGCTGGGAAAGGGAAGTGAACAGATGACATGGACTAAACGGATGCTAAACTTGTAGAAATGCTTCTGATTTAAACAGGTGTGAAGAGACAGTAACAACATGACCACACTTGTTTAGTAGAACTCAGATACACAAGACAAGAAGTGATTTGTAAACTAACACAAACACATTCAACCTTCTGATCTTTTAGCCATGCCATACCCTCTTAGAAAAAAGGGTTCCAAAAGGGTTCTTCGGCTGTCCCCTCTGTGGAAAGGGTTCTACATGGAACTCAAAAGGGTTCTACCTGGAACCAAACGAGTTCTACCTGGAACCAAAAATGGTTCTTCAAAGGGTTCTCCTAAGGGGACAGCCAGATAACCAAATAACCCTTTTAGGTTCTAGATACACTCTTGGGGGGGGGGGGGGGGTGCTATTTGAGAAACTACTTTTTGACAACAACCATGGTAAAGAATCGATAAACATACTTGTATTATGGAAATGTGGATATGTCAGTATCTGTGTCTGACCTAGTACTCCACAGCATATGTGGCAACACACATCCACACCGGTGCTACAGTCCATCCACCCTTGTCACTTTCAGAGTGCATGATACAATTACTGCGAAACAGAAACAACATATCCTTATCATCATGCTGCATCACCCAAATCACATGGGGAAGACAGACAACAGAGCCCGGGAGAGGTTATAACAAATACAATGATTATAAGAATAGGCTATAGGCATCTCTTTGACGTATACCGTTATAGAGCATTTGCAACGGTCTCTCTCAGAAAACAGTTGCACAATGTTCATTGTTGAATACGTGTCATGTGTCTAATAGCGTAACTGCATAATTTTGCAATTACTGTTCGACATATTATTGATCCGTAATATTCCGTATAGTCCATGACTAGACCAATGACAGACACACACACTTGCGGTTTTTCCCCCCTCCCCCAAACTATTTCCTCTATCTCGGACAACGTGTTCGGGGTCTCAAGCTTTGGCTACTGTGCCGCACTATGCAACCCTTTTGCCAAGCGATATGGTTTTCTATGATATGCAACGGGCGGGACAAACATTGACAAAGTAGACAAAATCATTAGCATTAATAGTAGTCTAAATCATTATTAAAAAGGTTGTTTCATTACATTGCCAGGTGCCACCATACAAAGCAGGAGTCTAAGGGAGCCCCCTCGTTTCCCCTACTCATCTTGGTATACCCGGAATGAATAAATGGGGGATTTCCAAGTCATTGCTGTATTTTACTGTAAAGACATCATTATGTATTTATACAATAAACACATGCAGGCTATTATAAATGTTAGAATAACCCATGTTACAGAACTATTGATATAGGCTACTAGTGGCCTTATACATTTTAACAAATTGCTATTGAAAATGCAAATGTATTATCTATGCTATTGAATACTTTATTGAACAGTTATATATCCATATGACGATTCAAACTCACCCGTAAATTGATTTCTTTCATTCTCTCTTGACGCGTTTTTGGCAGTGGTTCAGTGACACGGGACATAACGAGGACGGGATCAACAGAGATTGATCCTCAATTTAAATCAAAGGTGATCTCCAATCCTTCTCTTTCACTTTATTACAATGTTTTCTTAAACGAAGATAAAATCCCAGTTTAACATTTCCTGTGGAACAGGCGGCGTCAGATAATAGCGCATGGAAGGCGAATCCGTTAACTTTTCTCCATATGTCTGAGTAGGGGCCTCGACGAACAACTGAACCGTTTCTCATGCAGGAAATTCGGACTCGGCACTCTGAAGGAGGAGCGAACATTTTTAAGCCGCGCCTCTGAATGCGGAGCTATTCAGATCAAAACACCCCCTATCCTTCTTTTCACCAACCACAGATGAGTATTGAGTACTTAACCCGCCCACTGGGTAAAGAGACGTAATCAAAAGCCAATAATCAGATTGTGGCTATATTTTTTTGAACCACACCTCTAGAGGTGAAGGTTTCTCGGAGTGTAAACCGAGGCTTCATATTTAGGGGTTCGCTAAATGAGTTGTGCCCCTGTACAGTCTATGGTGGCCCCAATGTTTTACTGTACATTTACAGCACAATTCAGATTATAGTTGTTTGAAACCTCAATTATTAAGCTGTGCTACTTGAGCCACATAATGTGAGTTTGCCTGTTGACGTGGCAAAAACAAAAAACCTCCCATTTGGACAATGTATGGGAGAGATACCATCTGTTGGGAGGTGATGCCTTAAAGGCAAAATGTGGACTGTAAAAAGTAAAGGTGAATGTATTTGGGAATAGAACAAGCAAAAGAGAAGAATAGTAAAGGGATAGAGGACATGTTAAGATGGAGAGAAGGAAAAGAGAAGAATAGTAAAGGGATAGAGGGCATGTTAAGATGGAGAGAAGGAAAAGAGAAGAATAGTAAAGGGATAGAGGACATGTTAAGATGGAGAGAAGGAAAAGAGAAGAATAGTAAAGGGATAGAGGACATGTTAAGATGGAGAGAAGGAAAAGAGAAGAATAGTAAAGGGATAGAGGGCATGTTAAGATGGAGAGAAGGAAAATAGAAGAATAGTAAAGGGATAGAGGACATGTTAAGATGGAGAGAAGGAAAAGAGAAGAATAGTAAAGGGATAGAGGGCATGTTAAGATGGAGAGAAGGAAAATAGAAGAATAGTAAAGGGATAGAGGGCATGTTAAGATGGAGAGAAGGAAAAGAGAAGAATAGTAAAGGGATAGAGGGCATGTTAAGATGGAGAGAAGGAAAAGAGAAGAATAGTAAAGGGATAGAGGGCATGTTAAGATGGAGAGAAGGAAAATAGGGAGAAGGGGAGGTTAAATAAGGAGAGTGGCCCAGGGCTACATTTAGAGAGCAAAGAGAGAGGAAAACGCCCAACCATGCACCCACAGCCAATGGACCTCTGTACAACTCGGTCCAACAAACTGCAATATCACACCATTCATTCTCTCTAACAGGACTGTGCCTGTGTGACCTTGCCTCTTCATCCTCCCACTCGTTTTCAGTCTCTCTGTTTTCAACACAATTTCTACTTTACTGGACGTTCCTCGTCTCCACCTCTCTGAGCATGCACTATGCATTAACACTCTCTGTTTCTCCTTGTTCTTCTCTGGTTCAGTTGAGGGCTATCTGCATCCTTCCTTCTCCACTGTGATCCTCTCCAGCTCCTCCTCCGTCTTCTCAGGTCGTCATCCTCTCTTCATGAGTCCTCATCTGATACCAATTGCCTTCCGACATGGTCAAACACACACACACACGTGTGCGTACATGCGTGCGTGTGTGTGGGAGAGACTGCATGCATGCGTGCGTGTGTGTGAGCGTGTGCGTGCGAGGCCTGGCGGCACTTGGGTGGTATGATATAACACACAGGTGTTGGAAATTGTACAATAGTTCTATTGAGTATAGTCAACCAACATCACACACACAAGTCACTAAATGACACTGTCACACACTAACCCTCTGAAGAGTTATTGTGAGGGAGACAACAACGCCTCACAATACGTAGTGAGTGAGAGAAAGAGTGTGTGTGTGTGTTAGAGAATGAGAAAATGTGTAACAGCGTGATAAGAGGGCAACAGTATTCCCTTTCAAAACAGAAAAGAGTAGCACGTCATTTAGCGAAAGAGTCCTCATAAACAATTATAAGCATCTATAACATGACATCACCCTTCGCATAAGAGTTTCCGATATGATGGATGGAAAAACAAAGACCGCGAGAGATAAAGAGAGTGATGATGGGGAATGGACAGAGGAGAGAGACTAAGAGCAGTTAGTAGTGAACATGTTGGTATGATAGGATATTAGAGGATATGTAACGGATGTGGTGTGAGACGTGGGCAGCTTTAATCAGGCAGGGTATATTTGCTTGGCTAATATTCTCTGGCCCTCCGCAGGCTTCTTTATGAGTTTCATATCCGCTGTTCTGCCTGCCTCAGTTTGTTTAAAAACTCCCACTACCTCAGAATGGACATTTGGAATAGGGCAGATAAAAGTGGAAAAGAGAGCGAGAGTTGGAAAGAGGGAGGTTGAAGGGGTGGGACAAAGAGTGGTGAAGAGAGGAAGTGGAGAGAGATTATCAGACACTGAAAATGGGAGGGAGAATAGAAAATTATGGAAAGATGGAGGAGGAAGGGAATATATGAAAGGGTGAAGAGAAAAGCAAAGGGAGGGAAATGGAGAGGGGACTGTAGAAGGGACAGCAGAGAAGAATAGCAGAAAGGGGTGCAAGAGAGAGAGAGAGAATACGCAGAGAAGCGGAGGCATTGAGCGCAAGGGAGGAAAATGGTGTGGGATTGAGACAAATGAACGGAGGAGTGGGGGTGGAGTGACGGAGAGAGAGAGGGGGCTGGGGAGAGAGGGATAGTGGAGGAGAAAAGCCAGCTTGCTGATGCAATCCTGCCACCCGAAGCAGTAACTGCCCAGTTGGGAAAGAGAGAGATTGAGCTAATGGAGAGAGAGAGCGGGGAAAAGAGAGGGGGAATGAGGGATTGAAGGGAAAATAGTGACTTTGGCCAAGAGTTATTAAATACCAATACATTTTTTTAATGTACACAAAACTGTTAAGTACATTTCACTGTTAAACATAGTGAGACACACACAACACCAATAAATGATGCTGAGCACACACACTTCCCCTGGGACACAGTGAACACACACCAACAAAACCAAGACACATGTTGTCCAGATGTGTTTGCTCTTAAGCGAGGGTTGTGTCTATCTACAGACATAACTTCCTCCTACTCAACATACGCTGAATAAAAATAGAAACTCAACATGTAAAGTGTTGGTCCCATGTTTCATGAGCTGAAATAAAAGATCCCAGAAATGTTCCATATGCACAAAAAGCGTATTTCTCTCAAATTTTGTGCACAAATTAATTTATATCCCTGTTAGTGAGAATTTCTCCTTTGCCAAGATAATGCTTTCACCTGACAGGTGTAGCATATCAAGAAGCTGATTAAACAGCATGATCATTACACAGGTGGTTCTTGTACTGGGGACAATAACAGGCCACTCTAAAATGTGCATTTTTATCACAACACAATGCCACAGATGTCTCAAGTTTTTTAGGGAGCGTGCAATTGGCATGCTGAATGCAGGAATGTCCACCAGAGCGGTTGCCATATAATTGAATGTTCATTTTGCTACCATAAACTGCCTCCAATTTGGCAGTACGTCCAACCGGCCTCACAACCGCAGACCACTTGTAACCACGCCAGCCCAGGACCTCCACATCCGCTTCTTCACCTGTGGGATCGTCTGAGACCAGCCACCCTGACAGCTGATGAAACTGAAGGAGTATTTATGTCTGTAATAAAGCCCTTTTGTGGGGGCCTATGCCCACCCAGGCCAACCCATGTCATGTGAAATCCATAGATTAGGGCCTAATTAATTGATTTCAATTTCCTTATACGAACTGTAACTCAGTAAAATCTTTGAAATTGTTGCATGTTGTGTTTACATTTTTGTTCAGAGTAGTATAAGACACATTTGTACAGGTACACTCTTAGAAAAAACCTTGACCCCTTTTTGTTTCAAGGTTAAACCCTTTTTGGTTCAAGGTTAAACCCTTTCTGTTCCAGTTAGAACTCTTTCCACAGAGGGTTCTATGTAGAACCCAAAAGGGTTATACCTGGAACCAAAAAAGGGTTACACCTTGAACCAAAAAGGGTTCTCCTATGGGGACAGCTGAAGAACCCTTTTTTCTAAGAGTGTATGAATAACAGACTTGTGATCTTGTAATGTGTTCTGTTTTCAGCTCCGTCCATTCTGAAAGACATGACATATTATCATTATGAGAGTACTGGGCTTAATCTAAAGCCACCACATGTCTCTGTCTAACATCCATAGCCAGATCAGCCAGCTCTGTTTAACACTGAGGTTAGTAGGAATACAGACGGTCCTGTAGACACACAGCAGAAGCACACTGATTTACATTCCAAAGTAGACTCCTCCACATTCAGACTTCTTGAGACGTCACGAGAGAGGAGAGGAGAGGAGAGGAGAGGAGAGGAGAGGAGAGAGAGAGAGAGAGAGAGAGAGAGAGAGAGAGCTCATAACTGCTGTAGAGAGGAAAGGTCTGGAGAAGTGAGCTCAGTCTCTTTCTTTCTGACTTCTGTTCTCTTTCACTCTCTCACTGTCTCTTTTCTGTCTGTCTATCCGTTCATCTCGGTCTTATGGTCTGGAGTCCAGTAGCCACTAAACATACAGCACCAAGGGTGTGGATAAACCTCACATACCTGGTTACACCACACACACGTGCGCAGGCACACACACACACACACACACACACACACACACACACACACACACACACACACACACACACACACACACACACACACACACACACACACACACACACACACACACACACAGGATGGCTGTTGTCACAGACCAGAAATAGCTCATGGCAACAGGGCCAGCAGCTGTCTGTCTCTAACAGGCCATCTGAGTCGGAGGCGATGATGTCATTGCGACAATGAACTGCTGATCATCAAAATCACAGCCACGCCCCTGTGACATCAGTGGGATTTCTTATCAGTTGGCATGGAGGGCACAATCTGGCAACCCCCCGTGATAAGGACCTCGGAGGAATCTGGCAACTCAGAGGGTCTTAAATCAGGGACTTAGTCTGGAGGGGCTGGTCGGGCATTTTTTTAGTCTCCCTTGCTTTTAGTTTTTTGATTATTAAACAATATACAGACAAGAATACATCAAATGTTACGTATATGTATAAATTACGTATATGTTACGTATATGTCAAAAGAAAATATACATTTTCCAAAAAGTGTGATGGTGCATACTGCTCTTTGGTCGGGCTTATTAGTAGGACAGTAATCTCTGAAACCCAGCATTTAAATCTTGCGTAATTGCATCAGATTCTTGATACTAGTTATGAGACGTCCGTCTGTCCACCAGAGATTAGTAGGACACAAATAACACACATACAAGAACACCAGCTGTACCCAAGTTCAGTTCAAGTGTGGAATGCCTAAATCATCAACTTGGCCATACATCATCCTGCTGAGGGCCACAGTGCTGCTTATTCCACTTCACTCATCATATCCACCTCCCAAAACAGAGTCTCCCCCTGCTGTTTAAAGATTGTCATTACAATAAAGACACACACACACACACACACACACACACACACACACACAACCCACTAGTACAAACACTTAAAAATGTTCTATCAGAAATCAAGAGCATGTTGCAATTCAGCTAGCCAGATATTGTCAACAATAATCTAAGCAGCACAAGAGAGAGAGCCTCGCCCAACATAATGAATAATACTGTTGTGGTTACTGCTTTGACAATATTGTTGTACATATATCATTGCTGTAACATTGTGTTATAGTCTTGGCAAACAGCATATGTGTTGAATTGGAGGGCCTTGCCTTGGTTGTGGTAAAATTGATATCGGGGGTGGTTCACAGCTGAATCTAAATAAAGCAGATACTGTCACTTCCTCTCTGGGGGAAGTTCACTGCTGGGCCTCTACACTGCAGGGGAAGCTAGCCTACTACCAAACTCCAACTCTCTGTCCTCAGTGATGGTCCTGTGCTCTACTCAAGTACTCTACTGCATAGTGACAGCTGTGACAGGGTCACATCCACATGCACCCACAATCACAGAGAGACACAGACACTCTGAAACACACACCCACACTCTCCTCTCTCTCTCTTTCTCACTCTCTCACCTTGCGCTGGCCGGCCATCTTGCGCAGGAAGCTGAAGGTGCGTCCCAGAGGGCTTCCTGTCTTCTCCCCCCTCTCCTCCCCGGGGGGAGCACCCCTCAGTCCCTCCGTCCTTCTCTCCTCCCTCCACCTCTCTTCACCCAGCCGCTGCCTCTCTTCCTGCCTCCACAGCTCACCAAGCTCCTCATCCACACTGAGAAAGAGGTGAAGAGAAACATCCTTCCATAAGACGGGACGAGTTTGCGTTCAGCCTAGCTTAGAGGAAAAGGTGAGTTACTAAGGGTATGTGTATCAAAATGCAGTCAGTGACAGATGAGATCATGTGCTCTATAGGGTTGTGAGTGAACAACGGTCATCAAGAAGAGAGAGAGAGAGACAACTCACCTCTGTGTGGAACCCCCAAATACAGAGCCCAGGGAAGACTCTGTGAGACAGACAGACAGACAGACAGACAGACAGACAGACAGACAGACAGACAGACAGACAGGAAGAGAGAGTTAGAAAGCAGAAACAAAGGAAACAAACTTAGTCATCCCATTATCTCAAAACTATCCATCCACACACACACACACACACACACACACACACACACACACACACACACACACACACACACACACACACACACACACACACACACACACACACACACACACACACACACTCCCAGATAGATTGAAGTGCATCGCCTGATAAGTGACAAACCTCTCTCTGCTTCTTGGCAAACACAGCTAATCCAAATGATGGCTGAGACCAAGAGTTAACAAACGCATGATGGCAGACAAGGATGAAATAACATAAGACAGTTGATTAAAGACCATCAAGGAGTGATTAAAACGATCTCTGCCGATGCCGTGGAATGAAAGGATGAATAGTGAACATGCAAAAGGTGAAATGAAGAGCGAGAGAGGAGATAGGAGAGCCTGAGAACACAGTGCTTTCTGTTCCGTGGCTAATGACAGCAGCAGCAGCCCACAGTGAGAACAAACACAGGAAGAAGGCTTCCGCATAGCTGCACACAGCTAGAAACACACACACAAATATCTGCCCTTCAAAACAGGAGAGTCCCCACACACACTCACAAATGAAGAGTCCTACTGTCCTACCTTGGTAGTGGCGTTGGGAGATGGAATTGGAGTTTGAGTAGGAGCGATGGCAAGGCTGATGATGGTGGTGGTTTTGTGAGTGTGTGTGTGGGTTGGAGGGTGGAGGTTGGCATTGGGTAGCTGGCGCAGACTGGGACTGGCACACAGGGAGGGAGCGGAGGCACTGAAGCCCTGCAGCTGAGACGACTGCTCCTAACACAACACAGACAAGAGACAAGGGCCACAGTGTGTCAGAGAGAGAGATAGAGAGGGGAGAGAGCGAGCGAAAGAGCGAGCGTGAGACAGAGAGAGACAAAGGGGAGAGAGCAAGAGAGAGGAGAGAGAATGTATGAAAAGCTCATTCCATAATAAACAAAGACAAGAGCATCAGTGAGTGGCTGTGTGTATTTGCAACAAAATATCCCAAGACGTGCTGCCACTGCTTGCACGAGACGTGTGCATGTGACTGTGTGTGTGTGTGTTACTGTCTGTGTTCTAAATAAGATTACTTTATCTCATTCATGTTAGCAAATTATATTTATCACACACACACACACACACACACACACACGATAATTTATCTGATGCTTCAATCCTAGCAGTCTGGACTAGGCCTCACCTCAAATGGGGAGAAGAGCTGGGTCTGGCAGCCCGCCTCCTCCTCTGTGAGTGACAGCAGGGAGCCCAGCTCCTGGCCATAGGAGGTGATGGATGTGATGGGGGCTCGGTGAGGGTCCCGCCCCCCTCTGCTGAACCCCTCCAGGGCCCCAAGGAGTACCTGCTCCATCTCTTCTGTGTCAAAACCCTCCAGACTCACACTGGGGGAGAGGGTAGTGTCACAGTAGAGTAGTTGAGTAGATAGGAGAGGAGTGGAGTAGAGGTCTAGTAAAGAAAGCAGCAGTCACTCATCCTGAGTGTGTGAGGCTGGAGCTTAGTGATTGACCCTCTTCTTGTTTTTGAGAGTACATTGTGTTGATGACCCAGCTTTATTTGCTGGCGGCTGCACTTATACTTCTGGTTTGTCTCTGAGCCCTCTCTCCCTCCCCCAAATTGTATCCTGTGTCCGTAAAATGTATATAGGTTCAGAACTTTTGTTAAACAGCACAGTTACAAATATAAGGCAAATAGAAATCAACTCGATGGTCTTCAGAAATAGATGGGAGGGGTCGAGGAAGGACAGGAGTAAAAAAACAAACAAAAGATAACCATTGTAAAATAGATGGTGTCCGTAACATTTACATAGTATGTAAACTAAGCAAAAAAAGAAATGTGCTCTCACTGTCAACTGCGTTTATTTTCAGCAAACTTAACATGAGTAAATATTTGTACGAACATAAGATTCAACAACTGAGACATAAACTGAACAATTTCCACAGACATGTGACTAACAGAAATGGAATAATGTGTCAATGAACAAAGGAGGGGTCAAAATCAAAAGTAACAGTCAGTATCTGGTGTGGCCACCAGCTGCATTAAGTACTGCAGTGCATCTCATCCTCATGGACAGCACCAGATTTGCCAGTTCTTGCTGTGAGACGTTACCCCACTCTTCCACCAAGGCACCTGCAAGTTCCTGGACATTTCTGGGGGGAATGGCCCTAACCCTCACCCTCTGATCCAACAGGTTCCAGATGTGCTCAATGGGAATGAGATCCGGGCTCTTTGCTAGCCATTGCAGAACACTGACATTTCTGTCTTGCAGGAAATCACGCACAGAACGAGCAGTATGGCTGGTGGCATTGTCATGCTGGAGGTTCATGTCAGGATGAACTTGCAGGAAGGGTACCACATGAGGGAGGAAGATGTCTTCCCTGCAACGCACAGCATTGAGATTGCCTGCAATGACAACATGCTCAGTCCGATGATGCTGTGACACACCGCCCCAGACCATGACGGACCCTCCACCTCCAAATTGATCCCACTCCAGAGAAACGCTCATTCCTTTGACGATCAACGCAAATCCGACCATCACGCCTGGTGAGACAAAACCGCGACTCGTCAGAGAAGAGCACTTTTTGCCAGTCCTGTCTGGTCCAGCGACGGTGGGTTTGTGCCCATAGGCGACGTTGTTGCCGGTGATGTCTGGTGAGGAGCAGCCTTTCAACAGGCCTACAAGCCCTCAGTCCAACCTCTCTCAGCCTATTGCGGACAGTCTGAGCACTGATGGAAGGATTGTGCGTTCCTGGTGTAACTTGGGCAGTTGTTGTTTCACATCTGCATGCCTCCTTGCAGCATGCCTAAGGCACATCCACGCAGATTAGCAGGGACCCTGGGCATCTTTCTTTTGGTGTTTTTCAGAGTTAGTAGAAAGGCCTCTTTAGTGTCCCAAGTTTTCATAACTGTGACCTTTATTGCCTACCGTCTGTAAGCTGTTAGTGTCTTAACGACCGTTCCACAGGTGCATGTTCATTAATTGTTTATGGTTCATTGAAGAATGGGAAACAGTGTTTAAACCCTTTACAATGAAGATCTGTGAAGATATTTGTATTTTTACGAATTACCTTTGAAAGACATGGCCCTGAAAAAGGGAATGTTTCTTTTTTTGCTGAGTTTATGTCACACCCTGATCCATTTCACCTGTCTTTGTGATTGTCTCAACCCCCCTCCAGGTGTCGCCCATCTTCCCCATTATCCCCTGTGTATTTATACCTGTGTTCTCTGTTTGTCCGTTGCCAGTTCGTCTTGTTTGTCAAGTCAACCAGCCCCTGACCCTGAGCCTGCCTGCTAACCTGTACCTTTGCACCACCTCTGGATTGTTGGCCTCTGCCCACCCTGAACCTGCCTGCCGCCCAGTACCGTTGCCCCACTTTTACTGACCCCTGCCTGCCTTGACCTGTCTTTGGCTGCCCCTGTTGGACAATTAAACCATTATCAATTTGACGTGTCTGCGTCTGGGTCTTACCTTGATTCCTGATAGTATAAGCTGGAAGTAGAAGTATTCTTGTTAATGTGTTTACTCCAATCAGGGGAGGAGTGGTGGGGTTAGGGTTATTGACTTATTTTTATATATATATAAAAAAATAAAAAATAAAAAATTGTTGCCAACATCTTGAATAAATGGGTGGAAAAAGAACGATAGATAAAGGATAGACAAAGACAGAGAGAGGGGAAAGAGAACAATGCCATGCCCAGTGAATTAGGAGCAGAAGAGATTAGCAAATAAGAGAGTAGGTGAGGGCCAGCTAAAACAGCACTGATAAGAACTCCAGCAGTTAGAGCAGGAATGCCAGAGATAACAACAGCATTGTCTATATGTGTGGGAAGTTATATACTGGTAGCACTGGTCTTAGATCAGCCATTCCCTAAAACAAATATTAGAACATAGCTATCATAATCCTACACAGTTCACTCCTAAATTCTCGCAGCCCTCCAGGAACATGGTTGAGTTGCAAGCTGTGAATTTAACTCAAATCACTATCTCACTCAAATCAAATCTAAATCAAATTTTGTTTGTCACATGCGCCGAATACAACTGGTGTAGACTTTACTGTGAAATGCTTGCTTATGAGCCCTTAAGCAACAATGCAGTTTAATGTGTACATGAAGGCAGGGTAAAGTGACTAGTTATCAGGTTAGATAATAATAAGAGTAAAATAAAGAGTGGTAGCAGCAAATTGTGTGTAAGTTTGCGATAAAAGTCACTATTGAGCAAAGTTGGGTTGGAACTCGTAAGATGTCACCCTTCTCCGTCGGCACCATCAACCTCTACCCTCGACACTGATGCGAGGTCAGTTTTGGGTTTCCCCGCCCTAATGATAAAGGTTAAGATTTGGGGAAGGTATGCTGAGCCTAGATCTGTCTCTATGGGCAACTTGTAGTCTTGTACCTAAAGTGGGTTGTTGACCACTGGACTAGTATGTATTGGTTGTTAGTGTGCCACCTACCTGCGTTGCTGGTACTGCGGGGGGCAGCTACACATCATGGCTCCAGGCTGCCAGCTGTGCCTGCGGAGGTTGTCCAGATTGTGTGTGAGACAGTAGAAGGTGGGGGGGGTCCGACGTAGTGTCACCCCTGCAGAGGAGGGAGAGGAGGGAGGGGAGGGGCAAGGAGAGGAGGGTGGGGGGGTCGGACATGGGACGCAGCGGCCTCCCAGATATGGCGGGGAGCCTGGGAGACGAGGGGAGTGAGGAGGTGTGGCAGTCATCTGACGGAGAGGGGAAGGGAGAGGAAGGGTGAGAGAGAGAGAAAGGGAGAGGAAGGGTACGAGAGAGAGAAAGGGAGAGGAAGGGTACGAGAGAGAGAAAGGGAGAGGAAGGGTACGAGAGAGAGAAAGGGAGAGGAAGGGTACGAGAGAGAGAAAGGGAGAGGAAGGGTACGAGAGAGAGAAAGGGAGAGGAAGGGTACGAGAGAGAGAAAGGGAGAGGAAGGGTACGAGAGAGAAAAAGGGAGAGGAAGGGTACGAGAGAGAGAAAGGGAGAGGAAGGGTACGAGAGAGAGAAAGGGAGAGGAAGGGTACGAGAGAGAGAAAGGGAGAGGAAGGGTACGAGAGAGAGAAAGGGAGAGGAAGGGTACGAGAGAGAAAGGGAGAGGAAGGGAACGAGAGAGAGAAAGGGAGAGGAAGGGTACGAGAGAGAAAAAGGGAGAGGAAGGGTACTAGAGAGAGAAAGGGAGAGGAATGGTACGAGAGAGAGAAAGGGAGAGGAAGGGTACGAGAGAGAGAAAGGGAGAGGAAGGGTACGAGGGAGAGAGGGAGAGGATGGGTACGAGAGAATGGACAGATGTTATCTAAAGGCCTTTATTCATACTTTCACTGCAATTCATTATTTGCAAAATACATCTCATGGCAGCTACAGAATCAACTATTAGATTATAATTACAATTTAGTACATGTTAGATTTTGAGGAAGCATTAAAAAGTTGAAGTAGCTACTAAATCATTAACTCACTATGTGGTTTGCATGTTGGACTTGTTATGCTGGCATGGAAACAACATGAGGCCACGTCAAAACAAAAAGATACTGCAACTAGCGCTCTTGAGAGAAAAGGTGAAACAAAATGCAGCCAAATCCTGTTTCAACCTTCTGTATTTTACAAGAACAATGTGAAACGTTTGATACATAGATGCCACACTCTCAATGACATCACTGTCCTAAACACCTGGAATGAGATTAAGAAGGATTAAGACCTAAAGATTTGTTAAAATGATCTGCATTGGGAACCAAATGAATAGCAGTGTGTCAAATGCCTGAAACTGTTGCCTACTTCCTGGTCTGTTTTATGATGTAATCATAACTACTTCTTTATTCTAGCTGAGCATAAACAAATGGAATCCATACCATATGTATGAGAGTAGGACTGTGCTCAGAGCCCATTGAATAATGTAGTCACAGCAACCTCTAAAGGTGATGTCTTGTCAAGGTCATGGGCATCTCAATCTATAGGCCTCCTTTTGATGACAAAAAATTAAACATTTAAATATTTAATCCTTACAGAGTGGTGTGTGTGTGTGTGTGTGTGCTGCATGCCTTTGAGAGCGAGAGACAAGAGAGTAGTAGGGAGGTTGTATATTTAATGAATTCCTTCAACCACGTGTCGTGTATCATGCTTCATGTAATGAGGTTTAGACAGACTCCAGCCCTGCATGGTACAGTATCGAACCACACCAGTGGTGTAAAGTACTTTAAAGTACTTTTTGGGGTACTTGTACTTTACTATTTATATTTTTTGACAACTGTACTTTTACTTCACTACATTCCTAAAGAAAATAATGTACAATTTACTCCATACATTTTCCCTGTCACCCAAAAGTACTGGTTACAGTTTGAATGTTTAGCAGGACAGGAAAATTTTCCAATTCACACACTTATCAAGAGAACATTCCTAGTTATGCCTACTGCCTCTGGTCTGGCTGACTCACTAAACACAAATGTTTTGTTTGTAAATTGTCAGTGTTGGAGTGTGCCCCTGGTTTTCCTTAAATACAAAAAAAAAACAAGAAAATGTCTGGTTTGGTAAATATAAGGAATTAGAAATTATTTATACTTTTACAGTTGATACTTAAGTATTTTTTAGCAATTACATTTACTTTTGATACCTAGGTATATTTAAAACCCAATACTTTTAGACTTTTACTCAAGTAGTATTTTACTGGGTGATTTTCACTTTTACTTGAGTCATTGTCTATTACGGTATCTTTACTTTTAGTCAAGTATTACAATTGGGTACTTTTTCACCACTGCCCCACACTGAGGACAACCCTCACTGACACACTCACGCGAGGGCGGAGGTGTATGTTTCATTATTAACGACTCATGGTGTAATTGTAACAACATAAAGGAACTCAAGTCCTTCTGTTCACCTGACCTAGAATTCCTCACAATCAAATGCCGACTGTATTATCTCCCAAGGAAATTCTCCTTGGTTATTGTCACAGGCGTGTATATCCCCCCTCAAGCTGATACCACGACGGCCCTCAAGAAACTTCACTGGACTTCATGCAAACTGGAAACCATATATCTTGAGGCTGCATTTATTGAAGCTGGGGATTTTAACTGAGCAAATTTAAGAACAAGGCTACAAACATTCCATCAGCATATTGACTCTAGCACTCACGCTAGAAAAACACGGGATCACTGCTACTCTAACTTCCACGATGCATACAAGGCCATCCCTTGTCTTCCCTTCGGCAAATCTGACCACAACTCCATTTTGCTCCTCCCTTCCTATGGGCAGAAACTCAAACAGGATGTACAGGTGCTAAGGACTATTTAACACTGGTCTGACCAATCGGAATCCACGCTTCAAGATTGTTTTGATTATGCGGACTGGGACATGTTCCGGGTAGCCTCAGAGAATAATATTGACGTATTCGGTAAGTGAGTTTATAAGGAAGTGTATATGAGATGTTGAACCTACTGTGACTATTAAAACCTACCCTAACCAGAAACCATGGATAGATGGCGGCATTCGCAAAACACTGTAAGCGTGAACCACCACATTAAACCATGCGAAGGTCACTGGGAATTTGGCCGAATACATACAGTGTAGTTATTCCCTCCGCAAGGCAATCAAACAAGTGAAATGTCAGTATAGAGACAAATTGGTGTCGCAATTCAACGGCTCAGACAGGAGACGTATGTGGCAGGGTCTACAGACAATCACGGACTACAAAGGGAAAACCAGCCACGTCGTGGACACCGACATCTTGCTTCACGACAAGCTAAACACCTTCTTTGCCCGCTTTGAGGATAACACAGTGCCACCAACACGGCCCGCTACGACATTTAAACGTGTTAACCCTCGCAAGGCTGCTGACCAAGACGGCATCCCTAGCCACGTCCTCAGAGCATTCGCAGACCAGCTGGCTGGTGTGTTGACGAAGATACTCAATCTCTCCCTATCCCAGTCTGCTGTCCCCACATGCTTCAAGATGGCCATTATTGTTTCTGTACCCAAGAAGGCAAAGGTAACTGAACTAAATGACTATCGCCCGTAGCACTCACTTCTGTCATCATGAAGTGTGTTGAGAGACTAGTGTCGTGTCTTTAATAATCATTAAATTGAAGACTTATAGTTTTTATCAAAGATTCTCTGTAATTAGTATTACGCGATCAACTGATTAATCATGTAACTGTAATTAATTAGGAAGTCGGGGCACCAAGGAAAAATTTTCAGATTACAAAGTTATCATTTCCTAAAATAACTTTTCAGATATTTTATCTGATAAATTAGTCTTCGAATTAAAGAATTATTTACTTAACCTCACGTTAGTCTCATTCCAAACATCGTAAATTGTTGGTTATCTGCACGAACCCAGTCTTCACTATGAGTCATCCATACATCAATTGTCTTAAATCATTTATTTATTACTAACTAAGTAATTCACAGAAATGCATAAACAAACAGTAAATATGGCTACAAGAAATGTTGGGAGAATGTGCCCTAGTGGGCTAAACCGGCATGGTGGCTTGTTAGACAAAAGGGGAAGTGGGGGTCGACTAAGAAGTCACTACAGAGTGATAATTATAACAATTGAAATTCTAATCCTTTGCACATGAACATTCACTCATTCGGGAACAATTGCAATCAATATATATATATTTACGCTCAGTGTGTCGTCTTGATTGCTGGTTAAAAGTTTGTTTCTGTTGGAGAGTTTTGTCCTCTTTCTCTCTCTGTCTTGGTTAGAGGGGATAGTTCAGAGTGACATTCATTCATTTGTTATAGAATGAATGTTTCGGTGGTTGTTGTTCTTCGCGTTCAATGATACCGAATTCCTAGCTGCAGACTAGTAATTAATATCAAAGACTTGTTCTTATTCTGTCGGTATCGATAGTCTAAGAGTTTAACCATGTGGTATGGTTAAAAGATTCAGAAATGGTCCACAACCTTTGTCCTCTCCTAATGGAGAAAAACATGGTCTGGTGATAATTTCTTGGGTTTTATTCGGAATTGTAGAAAAGGGGCTGTCCCAGGATGCCTGACCCTAACCGGGCTCAGGGGCGGTCCTCTGATTTAGTTCAAATCAAAAGGGAATTGGATTTTCCTTCATTAAACAGTCCAAAATCATATTACACAATTTTACAAACAGTATCATACTCACTCATTCATCTTATACAACAATTAGATGTAAACCTCATATCTGAGCCTATTATATACAGCGTTATGGTAATGTGGCCACACCGTCTCCCATGAGCTTCCCCAAGTTGTGACAAACGGACCAGTTCGTAGCTGGATTCTTTACCGATCTTTTATACTTTCTCCGGAACATGAAATTTGTTTGTACCTCAAGTCCTGTGAGGTGGAAGAAATTCCTTTGTTCTCTATGAAGATTTACTCTGCCTCTTATACTGTGTGGCAGGGTCTTCTCCTCAGGGATTTACGACCTCTCTCTGACCACAGCAGCCTAGTTGAAGGAGGCAAGGGGGAGGCATGGAGAGGGGGCTTGCTATACCCAAAGAGGGCAACGTCCTGACACTAGTCAAGGATCATATCACCTCCACCTTACCTGTCACCCTAGACCTACTTCAATTTGCCTAGTGACCCAATAGTTCACAGACGATGCAATCGCCATTGCACTGCACACTGCCTTATCCCATCTGCACAAGAGGAATACCTATGTAAGAATGCTGTTCATTGACTTGTTCTCGTATGTGCTTTCCTGTGTGTTACCGAGTTGAGAGACTGAAAACAAGAGTGATTAAATATACATGTGCCATTGAGTGATTGAGTGTATTAACAGACAGGTGCCTCCCTCTGCATGGGCTAAATGTAGGTAACAATGTCACTGTGCATCTGTGCCTAGCTGCCTTGTCTCCTACTCCCTATTCATATTTTTGCTCTTCCATTTCTCACATTCTTCGTAATTCGTCTCCCTTAAAAGGGATACTTTGGGATCTACTTCCCCAAAGTCAGATGAACTTGTGGATATCATTTTCATGTCTCTGTGTCCATTATTAAGGAAGTTAGAGGTAGTTTTGCAAGACAATTCTAACTAGCATTAGCATGATGACTGGAAGTCAGTGGATGTATGCTTTAAGACATAAGGACTTAAGGTGAATTGAATGGTTGACTGCCATCTACTGTCTCTCCCCTCTCCATCTCTCTCCTCACCTCCCCCTCTTCGATCTCTACTCCCCTTCCTCCATCGTTCACATTCCTCATCTCTAACCATAGACAGGACTCTGTCCAAGGAATGTAAACAGTAGGAGGTGAAACAACATACATGTCATCTTTCTTTCTGAAGAATGATGTGTCATCCGCTCTTCAAACCCTCAAACATTTATCTCTTTAATCCAGCTTTACATTCAGGGTGCTCTAATGCACTCCAATGTTTCTACACAGTTGCTTCACATGTGCAATGTGTTGTACTACCCAGCATCCTTTGAATTCATGGTGTCAATGACTTATCTGCCTAATAAAAAGGTTAGGCTTATTAACTGGGGTTGTTTCGGCCTATCGGGAACGTACGTACAACCATGCTGAAAATGTCTATGTGACCTTACGTCCATATAACTTTTCTTTATATATCTTGAGCGTTCCTGTTGGCCCTGTTCCTCCTTTTACTCTCCTTTTTCTAACTTCAAACATTTGTGGTTCATGAAGAAAGCTCCCATCATCCCATCCATCAGTGCCATCAATTGGCAACTTTTTATGGCCAACCTAATACTGTGGCCAACCTAATACTGTGGCCAACCTAATACTGTGGCCAACCTAATACTGTGGCCAACCTAATACTTAACTTGAAAGTATGCAAACACACTTGATATACCTTTTAGGTTTGTCTTCCTTTAAATCATTACCTAGCTTCTTCTTACAGACCAACCAGACATGAGTTTATGAGCCATGAAGTCCTTTGGAAAGGATGGGGAGAAACACGTCATGTTACTGTCAATGTTGTTAACGCATGCTGACTGCAGGAATGTCCACCCAAGCTGTTGATATACATTTGAATTTCATTTCTCTACCATAAGCCACCTCCAACATTGTTTTAGAGAATTTGGCAGTACGTCCAACTGGCCTCACAACCGCAGACCACATGTGTGGCGTCGTGTGGGCAAGTGGTTTGCTGATGTCAACATTGTGAAAAGAGTGCCCCATGGTGGCGGTTGGATTATGGTATGGGCAGGCATAAGCTACGGACAATGAACACAATTGTATTTTTATCAATAGCAATTTGAATGCAGAGAGATACTGTGATGAGATCTTGAGGCCCATTGTCATGTCATTCAGCCGTCGCCATCACCTCATGTATCAGCATGACAATGCATGGCCCCATATCGCAAGGATCTGTACCCAATTCCTGGAAGCTGAAAATGTCCCAGTTCTTCCGTGGCCTGCATACTCACCAGACATGTCACCCATTGAGCACGTTTGGGATGCTCTGGATAGGTACAACAGCGTGTTCTAGTTCCCACCATTATCCAGCAACTTCGTACAGCCATTGAAGATGAGTGGGACAACATTCCACATGCCACAATCAACAGCCTGATCAACTCTATGTGAAGCAGATGTGCCTTGCTGCATGAGGCAAATGGTGGTCACACCAGATACTGACTGGTTTTCTGATCTACCCCTTACTTTTTTTAAGGTATCAATGACCACCAGATGCACGTTTGTATTCCCAGTCATGTGAAATCCATAGATTAGGGACTCATTTATTTATTTAAATTGACTGATTCCTTATATAAACTGTAACTCAGTCAAATCTTTGAAATTGTTGCATGTTGAGTTCATTTTTTGTTCAGTATACATACATAGACCTTTTATTAGACATTTAGTTCATGATCAGTTAAAAACATTTATAAATTACTTGCAAATGACTCACCGGTTTGGTGGCTGCACCTGCTGCGACAGCCAACTTTCCAACCAGCGCGCAGATGTAATGATTGTCCTGTGCTTTTCACGTCTTCCCACGGTTTAGTCGGAAAAACTACAGTATTATAGCCGTTTTAATTATAGGTTTACCAGTCTTCCTGATATATATATTTTTTTTACATTTAACTTTGTCCAACTAATAAAAAATAAATGCAGACCATCCGAATTCCTCAAACGTCTACAGGTAAGGTGCCATGTGTCACTTGATCTCGAGAAGGAACCCGTTTTACATTTTGTTTGTCTCGCTCTGTGTATGAGTCGCCACTCCCACGATAATGCTGGGCTAGCCGTAAGTGTTGTAGCCTGTTACTCAGTTTCGCGAGACATGGCTGTTTGCGCATCTCCTCTCACCTGTATGTACTGTATGTGTGGGTGTTCATGCGTGCGAATTACAAATATACTGAACATCTTGAACACTTATTATATTATGCACCTTTACTTCAATTTTAATGGTTGCCTAATTCCAAACTCACCTCTCTTGCATGCTCGAGTGCATCTGTTTGTGAGTCCTCTATGGCAACGGGCATGTGCTCTATAGGATGCACATTGGAAGGAGAGAGGGCATGGGCAGATTCAGGAATTTACAGTGTGTGAAAGCTCTTTATTTCCTTGGCCCCCTCTATCTCCCCCTTCCTTGGCCCCCTGCTGACTCCTTGGATCCTGCTCATCTTGGAAGTGCCAACTATTCAACCCCGTTTCAAAACCTCTATACCCTTGTATAAACCCAGAGGAAAATGGCAACAATTCCCCACCCTTCCATAAGAATATGAGGTTGACAGCCTGGAACCAATTTAGAAGATTTAGAAAAAGAACTGAAAGACTAAAGATTGTAGGCCTCACTTCTTCTAATCCATTTGTCTGTTACAATGAACTTTTACAATGATTGTGATGTTAACTCTAGGTTCGCAGTGGTCAAGTTAGATACAGGTTGCTGTTCACTGACTATATTGACCTCATCATGTGCCACAGAAACGTATAACTCAACCAGTGCAAGTAGTCTGCTGTCTTTAAAAAATTGTGGGCTTTCAAAGTAACAAATGTGTATATACTGTAATAGCTTTAACATCATAGACTAACATTTTCTTATTCACCATCATACAATTCACAAAACATGGTTGTTGTCAGTATTAAACTCTCATTATTATTTATTTTTATATATATATATATATATATATATATATATATATAAAAACAAGCCTACACAAGGTTATAAAGTAGCTTTCCCTTTCAAAAATGACTATTCAATTGACCTTTGACATAAGCCAAAGATAGTTGAAATGTTCAATAAAGTATATTGAAGATGAAGTTTGATAAGGCTTTTAAGGGCCCTACACACTAAGACTACATTACATGTCAGTGTCAAACACTGTAGCTGTGTATAGTACAGTAGCTCTGTATAAACTTATATCTACATTCTGACACAAATAATGTATCCACTTAAAGGCAGAATTAGAAAAACAGGCCTTCTATTTCCAATTGTATGGCTTGTATTGTTCCCTAATTTCATGTAAAACACTTAATTTACATTTGAGTTACCAAGTACTTTTTCTAGTTAATTGTATGAAATTGCTCATGTCTCAAACGCAAATAAAAATGAGTTTGGAATAGTATTGACCTTTGATAGGCATACAGTAGTCAAAAATATCAGAACATGCACAGTAGTCAAAAATATCAGAACATGTGGCGGAGGCTAAATAATAACCACATAATATTGTAAGGCATAATAATTGCAATCGAGGTTAGCTATAAGTGTGACAAACTCTATCCCGTGCACCAAAACAAAAGTTTTGGCATGTTCAGAAAATAAATATGTCAAACTTAAAAGGCACAGGCAAATACATAAAAGGCACAGGCAAATGCTAGGTCAAATGGGGGTGAAGTGTAACAGAAGCAGTTTGGTAAACTACAGTGGTTTGATCAGGAACGGTGTCTGACATTAAGATTCAACTCTGTGGACTAACACTGGCTTTAGGCACCTGCACATCACGGGTTTGTTACTCGTATCGTCACTAGCATAGTCAGTCATTCTGTAACTCAGACTATTGTTGATTGGTGCAGCACTCACAAAAGGCTTCTCTCCATTTCCCCATGGTGGGATGGATAGAGGTGGTCTGTGGCTGTGTTAGTGACCCCAGTGGTCTTCTTTAGGAACTGCTGCTGAGGCGGCGGCGAATGAGAGAAGCAGGCTTGGTCTCCGTGTCCTCCTGGTCGCTCTCACACTGCCTCTGATAAGGGGACAATTGCAGAGATATTCAGACATAAGCATATCAACAGCCTCATCGATATGTTGATATTGAGAGTATAATAAAGGGATTTATAACAGTTAAATAAAGGGATTGTAACATTATGATGAAATAAGGGTGCAATATTTCATTGTAGTTTTCCTGTTTTGTTCTTTCCCTGGCATATAAATGATTAATGTATTACGATTTATTAAAATTGGTGTTATTGATTGCCCAGACGGTACACACAGCTAGTTATATAGGTCTTAGTCAGACTTTAAGAACAGGGCAGAAGCCAGCATGTCCCCTGGTCTAGACCCAGTCCTTTCTGCTCTCTCTTACCAGTTCTGGGTCCTCCTGGGACCTGCTTTTACACTGCAACTGCAGGCGAAATAATCTGTTACACGCCCACACCATGTTATATGACATCTACAGAGTAAGAGAGGGGAGAGGGAGGGGGGGGGGGTTTAAAAAGGGCATTGAAAGAGAAGGTGTCCACAGAAAAGCAGGACTTTGGAAAGAAAAAGGCAAATATGATGCAATACAATGTCCGGACCAGCAGGTGTCCCCCTCTCACCAATATTGTAGGACTACTGCTGCACACTAATGCAGATACAAGGTAGGAGAAAAGAAGAGGAAGCCACTGGAGTATTGAGATGCACTGCTGGGCCTTACCTTCCATTTCCTTTTGGCGTTGAACTTCTTGAAGCTTTTCATGTTGATGGACGACCGACTTCTGTTATCTGCCTGTTTACGTGTGAGGGGCTGATAAACAAGGAGTTAACGTGCTATTTTAATAGACGCTTTATCCAAAGTGACATGCAGTTCACAGCTTTTCAGTGAATCATACTCACAACTTAAGCTTTCCTACTCAAACCTTAAGCACAATAATGTGCTTATGTTGGGTTTATGTATTGAAGTTACCCCAATCAAATCACAATTTTCTCTTCTCTCACCTTGATCCAAGGGTGTTCTAGACATTCATCCGCTGTCATTCTCTCTCTGTAGGAGGGACACACATCATTAAGTAATAGACTGTTGCATAGTATACAGAGGTTATAGACAATAACCACATCAATGAAACTAATAAATGAATGAGTGATCGTTTGTTTACATTGGGTCTTTGACCAGCAGTTTCTCAATAAAGTCTTTGGCCATGGTGCTGGTCTTGGTGAAATAGTTCTCTTCAAACTCATAGATCATCCCCACGATATTCTTTAGTGTCTCCTCGTCATTATCTCCTTGAAAGGGGGACAAACCACTCAACCTGTAGAATAGGGGGGTATTAAAGAATATATGTAGCTTCCAGAGGAGGCTGGTGGGCAGAGCTATATGAGGACAGGCTCATTGTAATGGCTGCAATGTAATAAATGGCATGAGAGTCAAACGTGGTTTCATGTTTGATACCGTTCCATTTATTTCATTACAGACATTACAATTAGCCGGTCCTCCTATAGATCCTCCCACCAACCTCCACTGGTAGCTACGGTATGTAAATTTCAAATTGTCCACTTGTTTTGCATACTCACAATATGTAGGTTATCACACCAATACTCCTGAAGAGAAGAGAGATATGAGTGACTTTGTGTGCACAAAACTATTTACCCTGATAGTCAAGGCAGTTGGGACATTTTGTTTGGTTTTTCTAATAAATAACATTGTAGTAATGGTTACCAAATGTCGGCTGCCTCGCTCAGGGGTTCATAGTTAATCACCTCAGGGGCTGGGAAGAAAATGGAAAGGGAGAAGGGGGAGAGAGAAAGAAAGTGAGAGATAATGAGATACACATAATACAATCCAGCCTTATCCAGAAAAACAGAGTGTGTGTAACAGAGGAAAAGAACTGATAGTAAAAGAGAGAGACCTCTTTTGTAAGGACTTGAGAATACAATAGAGGAGAGTAACTTCCTTTTGTCACAACAGTCACTGTGTCATTGTGTTAGGGAAACACTGGGTGATGCTAACACTGCTGTTGCACAATATAATGGCATTCCCTAATGATGAATAATGAATAATAATGAATAAATGCTCTAAGGACGTCATTGTAAATAAGAATTTGTTCTCAACTCACTTGCCTAGTTAAATAAATAAAAATATATAAATAAATCCTAAAATCTTACAGTAGAACACATGAAAATGTGCAACTAGTTGGGGAATGAGTGGGTTATGATAGAACCCATGGCCCAACAATAATACCCATGCAACCCTCCTGCCCTCTCTTAAAGTAATCCTTCCATTACACTCTTTGTGTTGGCGACTCAGGTTGCATCACGTATTTCAGGCCTGTTGAAACCTCTCACCTAGTCACACGTCTCTCTCTCACTACCCCCAGAGCCCCACCACACGCTCTGATGTCACATCCTGTCCACAACCACACTACTACCCCTTGGAAACTGTCTCCATGGAAACCTCAGCACCTTTCTAGAGGCTCATGCTAAATAAAAACTAAAACAGACAGGAAGACACACTGTACACACATCAAACACACACACCATAATCACACACTAACAAAATGCTCCCACAGCATGAGACACATACTGAATGACAATTTCCACCAAACAAACAAAGACAGTAAACGTGGAATGTTCCACTTACCGATGTACTGTGGGGTCCCAGATAGGCTCCTGTACTCCTCCCCCTGTTTGAGGCGATGGGCCAGTCCAAAGTCAATGATCTTGATGTGGGGGTGTGGCATCGTCTTGTCAGCCAGCATGATGTTCTCTGGCTAAATGGAAAACAGAGAATGTTACACACACAATGCCAAATCCTGATGGAATGAAAAACAGCCCAAATGGGCTTAGGCAAGGGGCAACAGAGTCAGGAAACTGTGTGTCTCACCTTGAGGTCAAAGTGGGCAATGTTCTTAGTGTGCATAAAGCCCACTCCCATGAGGATCTGCTTCAAGAACTCTATGGCCTCCTCCTCAGACAGGCTCTCCTTCTCTGCTATGAAATCAAACAGCTCCCCACCACTGATACTAGAGCAGAGAGAGGGAGGAGGGGGGCAGTGAGAAAGAAGTGGTAAAAAAAGTAGATAGAATTAAGTAGATGTAAGTTTGTCAGGAGAATATCTTCATCACATACAGATGTAGGATCTTAATTTGATCACTCTGTTGTAGGAGACATTTAAAACTTGTAATATATTTTAGGTTTGAAGTTTGTATTTTCTATTTTGAAATTTCAGACTTGATTTTCCCTTAGGAATAATGTATCAACCCCTACACAAATGTCCATTAATTATAATCCACAAAATAATTCACATTTCTTGTTGCTGCAGGATTATTTCCCTGCTGTAGCAAGATGGCTCAAATTAAGATCCTACATCTGTCGACTTATAATAACTAGACCAAGTTATGAAAATGGCATCTCATTCCTATTAAAGTTACTCGAAAGTGAATCAGCCTAAAAGTTTGCTTCAAGATCTTATATTCATGCGCTCTTGTTTCCTGGAGTGCAGCACCAGTTTGGTTGCAGTTGTGAGTGTGTCTGTATTTTGGGGGGGGTGTATTGTTCAGTTATATTAACAAGTTTTGAGTTGTCTGTCTGGCCTGGACTATTAGATCAATGCTAGTAATGACAGGAGGATTAGATGGGCTGACGGGACCAAGTGCTTCTCATTGTGTTCCCATTAAACAGTGTGGGAGTGAGAGTGGTGCTCCACGCAACTATTTCCATCCCACCTGCTGTGGGCTGAGGGGGAAGACAGACAGACAGATAGACAGAGACCAGCAGAGGTCTCCCCCTCCCTCCATCTGTCCCCACTTGACTCACAGCTCCACGATGAGCACCACCTCGGCGCGACTCTCAAACACATCCCTGAGGGCCATGACGTTGGCGTGCTGCAGGCTCTGCAGTATCTCCACCTCCCTCTCCACACTCTTCCTCTCCAGGCCCAGGCGGCTACTGGCGCTCCGACGCAGCTTCAGGAACTTCCCCGCCCAGTGGGCCTTGGACGCCCGCTCCAGCACCGCACGCACTTGCCCAAAGTGACCACTATTGGGGGGCAGAGAGGGATGAGAGCGTAGGAAACTTTTGCATTGTGCTCTATATTACGCTGAACTACTCCTGCGATGCTAATAGGCCTAAAGCTAGTTTGAATGTGAGATTAGAGTGAGTAACTGAGAGAGGGGCATTGCACCTTTCTAGTACTATTTACTTAGCAGTGTATTCCTAGCATTATATGTAAATTAAGTGAAATTCAAATCAATTCAAATGAACCTCAATTAATGTCTAGCGCTGTTCCATTCTCTACTCCAAACCTTCTCACTCACCTGCCAAGCACCTCTCCAATCTCATAGTAGTCCTCCACATTCTGCAGCTTAATCTGAGCCATGGTCTTGCTCTTTTTCCCTCTTCCCCCCCCTCACACTATTTTTCTGGTTGTTTTCCAGACCTCCTGCACTCTGTAAAAGTGAGGGAAGAAAGAGGGATGACAGAACAGATTTGGAAGGTAAACTAAAATGTATTTCAAATATAGAAGCAAGTAAGTCACCAGACAGCATCAGGAACCATGGAAGAATGCCGGGACAATAAACAGTACTTTGTGTGTAGATATAATTATGTCAAGCGTATAGCAGCAGATAAACTAATGGAAACAAACATGGACATAAATTGAAAAAGGCACACACACGCACACCAACCCACACAACCAAGGTCGCTGTCAGATGTTTTGGGTTGGCATAGGGGGAGGGGGTGTGGAGCGATTTAAAATAAATGTATTTATCATCATCCATACTTTGCGCAACTATGCACACAAGAAAACAGCCAACCCCCATGATTTGTATCACGTTACAGCTTTTTCAATCACTTTGATGAGATTTTCACAAGTATGTCACAACGGTTAGTACACAACTCAAAACAAATCCTCAACAAGGCAGTTGTTTCACAACTCTAAGCACTTTTTCAATTGATTTGATTCAATATCAAGTGCTGAAGTTTTGCACTGTAGCACGATTGAAATCAAGGCCACAATTAAATTTGTATTGCGAAAGTTCAGCACTATAGCGCGATTGAAATTGATAGGTCATTTCTAATTGAGGCGAAATATGCAGCGTTTACCGTGAATACAGTCTCCCCGAACACGGGAACAGTGCCTTTAATTTTAAATCACGCTATAGCAATTTGATCGCAAATGGGAAAGAAATCATGGACATTTTCAGTAAATGTTTATGGGTAGTGCCAGTGTATTGCCTATTGTGAAAACAGTGTAATATTGTCACGCCCTGACCTTAGAGAGCATTTTATTTCTCTATTTGGTTAGGTCAGGGTGTGATGTAGGGTGGGCATTCATGTTTTATATTTCTGTGTGTTTGGCCGAGTGTGGTTCCCAATCAGAGGCAGCTGTCTATCGTTGTCTCTGATTGGGAATCATACTTGTGGAGCCTGTTTTGCCACCTTAGTTGTGGGTAGTTGTCTGTGTTAGTGGCCTGTATAGCCCTAGGAAGCTGCACGTTTGTTTCTTGTTTTGTTGGCGTCATTCTTAATAAAGGAAAATGTACGCTTACCACGCTGCACCTTGGTCCAGTCATTTCCCTGACGATGTTCATGACAAATATACTGTCATTGACAGTACTGTAGCTTATTACATTCAAAGGACAATTTTGCATCTTGCATTTATTTCTATTAGATTAACTGTTAGTTAAAACAACTACATGAAGAAGATATCATGATGTGTTTTGGTGATTAAATCAAGGTTCTCATGGAATTTCACAGTACAATTATATTTTGGATCAAAGGTTGTGTGGTGAAAGTCTACAAACTAAATGAATACAAAATATAAGGTTATGAATATAAGATGTTGCTGTTTTACCAGTTTGGAGTTTGGAGCGATTGGAAGGAAAAAAAACTGTCAATAGACAACTACACCTCTTCCTTGCATTTCATCTGTGTGTTTGATGGTCAGTCCTGCATGAACACTGATAACTTGGAACAAAAGCAGGCACTGACTGCACCCTTATCCGGATGTTTTATATAGAACAGACGTTTTCTGCTGTGTGTGTGTATATGTGTGTGTTTGATGACATCACCTTGCATGAGGTATGGAAGTTGTTTATGAATGGTAGTGGTTAATAGAGATGTTATTACGTCACGTTAATGAATGCTGAACAAATGTTCCACTATGGCTTGTTAATTTAGCAAAGAAAACCAAATAATTATTCTTTACACACAACCACCCAACCACCAACACACATCCTTCCCTGCTGATGCTGGAGCACAAAGGCATGCTCTGTATCTGTAAATATTTACATGTCACCGGAAATAACATTCATTTATCAGTGAACGCCCCAAGTAGCCAGGGGCCAAAGTGTTCTGCTTAACCACAACACAGATGCGAATACTTCTGTGAAAAAGAGAAAGACAGAGAGGTGTGTCCATATGCCCTGTGTGTCCATATGCCCTGTGTGTCCATATGCCCTGTGCATCCATATGCCCTGTGTGTCCATATGCCCTGTGCATATACAGTATGTGGCCTGTATGCAGGGTCTAGGGGTTTCCACTGTGTGTGAGTGATGCATGGCATGATAACAGGTTCCAATCAATAGTCGGAAAATAAATCAATGTACTCCTCACACTCAGTCATGGCAAGTTCTATCACTACATATCAAATTGTATGTCACATGTGCTGAATACAACTGGTGTAGACTTTCCCTTGAAATACTTGTTCATGAGCCCTTCCCAACGATGCAGAGTTTAAAGATATTAATAATAACTAAAGAGTAACACAAGAGGAAGAAAATAAAATACACAAGAATGGAGCTATATACAGGGAGTACCAGTACCAGATCAATGTGGAGCTATATACAGGGAGTACCAGTACCATATCAATGTGGAGCTATATACAGGGAGTACCAGTACCATATCAATGTGGAGCTATATACAGGGAGTATCAGTATCAGATCAATGTTCTATCACAGGGAGTATCAGTATCAATCAATGTGGAGCTATATTATCAGTATCATATCAATGTGGAGCTATATACAGGGAACCAGTACCATATCAATGTGGAGCTATATACAGGGAGTATCAGTATCAGATCAATGTGAGCTATATACAGGGAGTACTAGTACCAGATCAATGTGGAGCTATATACAGGGAGTATCAGTATCAGATCAATGTGGAGCTATATACAGGGAGTATCAGTACCATATCAATGTGGAGCTATATAAGGGAGTATAGTACCATATCAATGTGGAGCTATATACAGGGAGTATCAGTATCAGATCAATGTGGAGCTATATACAGGGAGTATCAGTACCATATCAATGTGGAGCTATATACAGGGAGTATCAGTACCATATCAATGTGGAGCTATATACAGGGAGTATCAGTACCAGATCAATGTGGAGCTATATACAGGGAGTATCAGTACCATATCAATGTGGAGCTATATACAGGGAGTATCAGTATCAGATCAATGTGGAGCTATATACAGGGAGTACCAGTATCAGATCAATGTGGAGCTATATACAGGGAGTATCAGTATCATATCAATGTGGAGCTATATACAGGGAGTACCAGTACCATATCAATGTGGAGCTATATACAGGGAGTACCAGTACCATATCAATGTGGAGCTATATACAGGGAGTACCAGTATCATATCAATGTGGAGCTATATACAGGGAGTACCAGTACCATATCAATGTGGAGCTATATACAGGGAGTATCAGTATCATATCAATGTGGAGCTATATACAGGGAGTACCAGTATCAGATCAATGTGGAGCTATATACAGGGAGTATCAGTATCAGATCAATGTGGAGCTATATACAGGGAGTATCAGTATCATATCAATGTGGAGCTATATACAGGGAGTACCAGTACCATATCAATGTGGAGCTATATACAGGGAGTATCAGTATCAGATCAATGTGGAGCTATATACAGGGAGTACCAGTACCATATCAATGTGGAGCTATATACAGGGAGTATCAGTATCATATCAATGTGGAGCTATATACAGGGAGTACCAGTACCATATCAATGTGGAGCTATATACAGGGAGTACCAGTACCATATCAATGTGGAGCTATATACAGGGAGTACCAGTACCATATCAATGTGGAGCTATATACAGGGAGTATCAGTATCAGATCAATGTGGAGCTATATACAGGGAGTATCAGTATCAGATCAATGTGGAGCTATATACAGGGAGTATCAGTATCATATCAATGTGGAGCTATATACAGGGAGTATCAGTATCAGATCAATGTGGAGCTATATACAGGGAGTATCAGTATCATATCAATGTGGAGCTATATACAGGGAGTACCAGTACCATATCAATGTGGAGCTATATACAGGGAGTATCAGTATCAGATCAATGTGGAGCTATATACAGGGAGTACCAGTACCATATCAATGTGGAGCTATATACAGGGAGTATCAGTATCATATCAATGTGGAGCTATATACAGGGAGTACCAGTACCATATCAATGTGGAGCTATATACAGGGAGTATCAGTATCAGATCAATGTGAGCTATATACAGGGAGTACCAGTACCATATCAATGTGGAGCTATATACAGGGAGTATCAGTATCAGATCAATGTGGAGCTATATACAGGGAGTACCAGTACCATATCAATGTGGAGCTATATACAGGGAGTACCAGTACCATATCAATGTGGAGCTATATACAGGGAGTATCAGTATCATATCAATGTGGAGCTATATACAGGGAGTACCAGTACCATATCAATGTGGAGCTATATACAGGGAGTACCAGTACCATATCAATGTGGAGCTATATACAGGGAGTACCAGTACCATATCAATGTGGAGCTATATACAGGGAGTATCAGTATCAGATCAATGTGGAGCTATATACAGGGAGTATCAGTATCAGATCAATGTGGAGCTATATACAGGGAGTATCAGTATCATATCAATGTGGAGCTATATACAGGGAGTACCAGTACCATATCAATGTGGAGCTATATACAGGGAGTATCAGTATCAGATCAATGTGGAGCTATATACAGGGAGTACCAGTACCATATCAATGTGGAGCTATATACAGGGAGTATCAGTATCATATCAATGTGGAGCTATATACAGGGAGTACCAGTACCATATCAATGTGGAGCTATATACAGGGAGTATCAGTATCAGATCAATGTGGAGCTATATACAGGGAGTACCAGTACCATATCAATGTGGAGCTATATACAGGGAGTATCAGTATCAGATCAATGTGGAGCTATATACAGGGAGTACCAGTACCATATCAATGTGGAGCTATATACAGGGAGTACCAGTACCATATCAATGTGGAGCTATATACAGGGAGTATCAGTATCATATCAATGTGGAGCTATATACAGGGAGTACCAGTACCATATCAATGTGGAGCTATATACAGGGAGTATCAGTATCAGATCAATGTGGAGCTATATACAGGGAGTATCAGTATCAGATCAATGTGGAGCTATATACAGGGAGTATCAGTACCAGATCAATGTGGAGCTATATACAGGGAGTACCAGTACCATATCAATGTGGAGCTATATACAGGGAGTATCAGTATCAGATCAATGTGGAGCTATATACAGGGAGTACCAGTACCATATCAATGTGGAGCTATATACAGAGAGTACCAGTATCAGATCAATGTGGAACTATATACAGGGAGTACCAGTACCAGATCAATGTGGAGCTATATACAGGGAGTATCAGTATCAGATCAATGTGGAGCTATATACAGGGAGTACTAGTACCAGATCAATGTGGAGCTATATACAGGGAGTATCAGTACCAGATCAATGTGGAGCTATATACAGGGAGTACCAGTACCAGATCAATGTGGAGCTATATACAGGGAGTACCAGTACCAGATCAATGTACAGTAGCAGAGTGAACAGTCTATGGCAATTTGGGCCTTCCTCTGACACCGCCTGATATAAAGGTCCTGGGTGGCAGGGAGCTCAGCCCCAGTGATGTACTGGGCTGTTCACACCACCCTCTGTAGCGCTTTGCTGTCATTTACATACCAAGCGGTGATGCAGCCAGTCAAGATGCTCTCGATGGTGCAGCTGTAGAACTTTTTGAGGATCCTAGGGCCCATGCCATGAAGACGCATGCCAGCTGGTCTGCGCATGATTGGAGAACGCGCCCCGGTATTATGTCTGGCAGGCGGCCTTGTGATTGTTAACCCTGTGCTCACATGGGCCATGGAGTGCAAGATCCCACAGTAATCCTAAAAACAGGGGCTTTCATGCAAGGCACCATGTTATATTCCCTCAAAGCGAGCATAAAAGGCATTTTGCTCGTTTGAGAGTTCTGCATTGCTGGGCAACTCATTGCTGGATTTCCTTTTGTAATCCATTATCGTCAACAAGCCCTGCCACATAAAATGAGAGTTGGAGCCGGTGTAATAGGATTCCTACTATATTGTTCTTTTGCATGTTTGATGTCTCGTCAGAGGTCATATCGGCCTTTCTTGTATGCGTCCATGTCCGTGTCCCGTTCCTTGTAAGCGTTAACTCTGGCCTTTAGCCCAGTGAGAATATTGCCTGTAATTCAGCACCCCCAAACACCTTCCTGCGGCTATGGGCTTTTCTGTCTATGTGTGTGTATCTGCGTGTTGTGTGTGTGTGAGCTTGCACCTGTGCGTTTATCTGTCTAAATGTCTTTCTGACATTATGCATTGATGCAAATTGGGAAAAATATGGTAAAAAAAACCAGGATGTGTGTGTCTGTGTGGTGTGCATGCATGTGTGAAATGACAACGTGTCTGTATGTGTGCTAGTTTGAAAAGAGAAGAGTCTGTGATGACAGGGTGTTTGTGTCTTTGTTGCAAGACAATGGCAGGATATGTGACATGTTGTAACGTCTGCTTCCAACTCACACTCTCAAACACGTAGATCGCCTGCACGCAGCTCACTTTCCAGCCCACTTTCCAGCTCACACTCTCAAACACCTAGATCTCCTGAACGCAGCTCACTCTCCTGATCCCAAGCACCTGAATTCTGATCACCTGTTCACACACCTGCATGTCATTATCACACACACTATTTCGTTCAGTTCTTCCCTATCATTGGGAAGTGTTGTTTGTTTTGTGACACACTTCTATTCTGAGCTCTGCCCTATTTGGTAAAATACCAATTCCATATTATGGCAAGAACAGCTCAAATTAGCAAAGAGAATTGACAGTCCAACATTACTTTAAGACATGAAGGTCAGTCAATCTGGAAAACTTCAAGAACTTTGAAAGTTTCTTCAAGTGCAGTCGCAATAACCATCAAGCGCTATGATGAAACTGGCTCTCAGGAGGACCACCACGGGAAAGGAAGACCCAGAGTTACCTCTGCTGCAGAGGATAAGTTCATTAGAGTTAAATGCACCTCAGATTGCAGCCCAAATAAATGCTTCACAGAGTTCAAGTATCAGACATCAACTGTTCAGAGGAGACTGCGTGAATCAGGCCTTCATGGTTGAATTGGCTGCAAAGGAACCACTACTAAAGGACACCAATAATAAGAAGATACTTTCTCGGACCAAGAAACACGAGCAATGGACATTAGGCCGGCGGAAATCTGTCCTTGGTCTGGTGAGTCCAAATTTGAGATTTCCGGTTCCAACTGCCATGTCTTTGCTAGACACTGTGTAGATGAACGGATGCTCTCCCCATGTGTGGTTCCCACCGTGAAGCATGGAGGAGGAGGTGTGCTGGTGTGGGGATGCTTTGCTGGTGACAGTCTGATTTATTTAAAATTCAAGGCACACTTAACCAGCATGGTTACCACAGCATTCTGCAGCGATACGCCATCCCATCTGGTTTACGCGTAGTGGGACTATCATTTATTTTTCAACAGTACAATGACCCAAAACACACCTCCAGGCTGTATACGGGCTATTTGACCAAGGAGAGTGATGGAGTGCTGCATCAGATGACCTCCACCCAATTGAGATGGTTTGGGATGAGTTGGACCGCAGAGTGAAGGAAAAGCAGCCAACAAGTCTTCAGCATATGTGGGAACTCCTTCAAGACTGTTTGAAAAGCATTCAAGGTGAAGCTGGTTGAGAGAATCCCTACAGTGTGCAAAGCTGTCATCAAGGCAATGGGTGGCTACTATGAATTATCTCAAATGTAAAATATATTTTGATTTGGTTTTTTGGTTATTACATGATTCCATATGTGTTATTTCATAGTTTTGAGGTAGTTACCCGTAATGCATTTCAATTAACAGGTGTGCCTTAAAGTTAATTTGTGTGTGAACTTGTGACTCTGTGTGCATGTGACTCTGTATGTGCATGTGTATTTGACTGCATATCATATGCATGACCCATTCTGGTCCACCAGACTACTGTAACACTATTAAAACATCTACTCCAGTACATCCATTGTCAAGGACTGACCGTCCAAATGGAAAACATATACAGATGCTGTATCCTAATTTGAGCCAGTGTCACACAACAGGAAAATAATCCTGGAGCAACAGGAAATGTGAATTGTTATGTGGATTATAATCAATGGACATTTTTTTTGTAGGGGTTGATACCACAGGAGGCTGCTGAGGGGAGGACGGCTAATAATAATGTCTGGAACGAAACAAATGGAATGGCATCAAACACCTGGAAACCATGTGTTTGATCTATTTGATACCATTCCACAGATTCCGCTCAAGCCATTACCACGAGCCTGTCCTCCCCAATTAAGTTTCAACCAAACTCCTGTGGTTGATTACATTTTTCATTAAGGCAAATCAAGTCTGACATTTTTAAGTGGAAATTACAAACTTTAGAAGCCTTTCAAAGCATTGAATACACTACAAGTTTGCATTTCCTGTTGTCCAGGAACATTCCTGCAACAACAGGATGATCAAATTAAGATATGGCATATGTATAGCCCCAGAGATTAGGACACAGATTAGGACACTATCACCAAATCTATGTCCACAAAACAACTAGAAAAAGAGAAAGATGGAGAGAGAGATTGAGAGATGCTGCATGAATGAGAAGTGGGTTGTTTATAGTGAGAATTTACATGAAGAGGGGGAGGTGGATGCTTTGGCCACTTGTGTGTGAAAGAGAGTCTAACGTGGCATCATCCATTCCATTGTCACTTGTTGCAGGCTTGAAAATTTGATGCGCAATTTGTGACATTGTAACAGCTGCGTCCATGGGTGTTGTATACAATATGACATTACACATCCCTAAATAACAAAAGAAATGGCCAACATCGCTTGATCTCCATCAGTTGGAACCAACAGACAGACAAGAGGGAAATGGCTCCTCATAAATCGGCCTATTCAAATAAACGGATTTTGGGTTTGAGGAAAAAGTCTGTAGGCGGCGGTTATTGTTAAAACTACTCACCCAAATAAATTCACGATAATCTCGGGCGCCGCTTGTGAGGTTGGTCGTGTCACAACTTTCTACTTCTTCACCTGTGTAGTAGGCTTTACGAACTCCCGAATTTAAAGTAAATTTGTCTCCCTTGAAATTAAATAATTAGGTTGTGCCGTATTCTGACAGCAACCGGTTTCCGTACCGGGGAGAGAGTAGTAGCCAGACTAGTTCGACGGCTCCCTTTATTTCAATGCTCTTTGGTTACGAAAGCCTACAGGGGAGCTAGAGATACGCGACATATACACCATAGCAAGTCCTCGCATACTTTTACATTTTTAAACCACATCAATATTCCTGTAGACTATAAAAGGTGCCTGTGGTGGCCCTGAATCAATCCACTGATTAGTCTAGTACAATCCAATTTCTTGGATATGTTGCGTGCAATTTGCAAATAGGCCTACTGCACAGTACACTGGAGTTGTAGCCTATTGTGTGATGTGGTATAAAAAAAGTACCCTAAAGGCAAGGTTGGGTAGGTAACTTTCTAAATGTAATCCGTTAGTTACTAGTTACCTGTCCAACATTGTAATCAATAACGTAATTTTTGATTACCCAAACTCAGTAACTTAATCTAATTAGGCTACTTTCAGTTACTTTTAGATTACCATTAAGAGGCATTAGAAGAAGACCAAAAGGATCCATCAAACACATTTGGTGTGTCATCATAGTGGTGTCTCTGACTTATGGTTAGATTATCACATACACAAACACTAGATGACTGATAGGGGCGCTGTGTTGAAGCCACCATGCCTCCATCTTGGACCCCCACCATTGAGAAAAATATTTTGGAAGCTAAAGAAATGCATTTATTAATGTCTACATTCGTTTTGCCTCATTTATTCTATTACACACACCGTAATGCATGAATAAGGCCACTTTAATAACATTTACATATCTTGCATTACTCATCTCATATGTATATACTGTATTCTATACTATCTTTTGCATTTTAGCCTATGCCGCTCTAACATTGCTCATCCATATATTTAGATATTCTTATTGCATTCCTTTACTTAGATTTGTGTGTATTAGGTATTTGTTGTGTAATTGTTAGATATTGCTGCACTGTCGGAACTAGAAGCACAAGCATTTCGCTACACTCGCAATAACATCTGCTAACCATGTGTATGTGACCAATAAAATTTGATTTGAAAATATATTATGTGAGCTAAACATATACATTTTAATATCTCAGTTTCACCTCATTTCACACCTTTATTTAACAAAAGATAAATCTCAATAGGTGGTCGAGGTAAGTAAAGTCATGACAAGTGGGGGTGGACCTTTCCTCTTTTGTTCTCTACTGCTGCTCCATTGTTCCTCAAGCAAGTGGGAGGCCAATGACATCACGGATTCCCAGCAGACCAACTCCTTGATTTTTTTTTTTTTTTTTACCCCTTTCAGCGATAACCAATTGGTTGTTACAGTCTTGTCCCATCGCTGCAACTCCCGTACGGAGTCGGGAGAGGCGAACGTCGAGAGCTGTACGTCCTCCGAAACACAACCCTGCCAAGCCGCACTGCTTCTTGACACACTGCCCGCTTAACCCAGAAGCCAGCCGCACCAATGTGTCAGAAGAATCACCATACAACTGGCGACCGATGTCAGCGTGAATGCCCTTGACCTGCCATAAGGGGTTGCTAGAGCGGGATGGGACAATGACATCCTGGCCGGCCAAACCCTCCCTAATCCGGACAGAAGAATAGTCAGTATGGTTTCTACTCCACAGCACCACACATGAACATTAGTATTCCCAGTATATGACTAAATTACCTCATTTTGGAACAGGCCCTCTGTGCACTGCTATAATGTGTAGCCTGTAAATTTCATCCGAAATCGCATGGCATTTAATTAATTAATCTTACCTTTCATAACACTCATACCAGACAACTTTTTTCTGCAAGCCTCGAGTCTAGACACGGGTCAAACAATGATTTAAATATACACTAGATGACTGACAGGGGGCACTGTTTTGAAGACACTGCGCCTCCATCTTGGGACTCTACCATCCTTGTAAATTTTTTGGGGGGAGCTATAGAAATCAAATCAAAGTTTATTTGTCACGTGCGCCGAATACAACAGGTGTAGATCTTACAGTGAAATGCTTACTTAAAGCTCTAACCAATAGTGCAAAACATGTGTTAGGTGAGCAATAGGTAAGTAAAGAAACAAAACAACAGTAAAAAGACAGGCTATATACAGTAGTGAGGCTATAAGAGTGGATAGGCTACATACAGACACCGGTTAGTCAGGCTGATTGAGGTAGTATGTACATGTAGATATGGTTAAATTGACTATGCATAATATGATGAACAGAGTAACAGTAGCGTAAAAGAGGGGTTGGTGGGTGGCGGGACACAATGCAGATAGCCCGGTTAGCCAATGTGCGGGAGCACTGGTTGGTCGGCCCAAATGAGGTAGTATGTACATGAATGTATAGATAAAGTGATTATGCATATAAGATAAACAGAGAGGAGCAGCAGCGTAAAAGAGGGGTTGGGGGGGTGCACACAATGCAAATAGTCCGGGTAGCCATTTGTGATCATTCCTGTTCAGGAGTCTTGTGGCTTGGGGGTAAAAACTGTTGAGAAGCCTTTTTGTCCTAGACATGGCACTCCGGTACCGCTTGCCATGTGATAGTAGAGAGAGCAGTCTATGACTGGAGTGGCTGGGGTCTTTGACAATTTTTAGGGCCTTCCTCTGACACTCTGACACTGTAGAGGTCCTGGATGGCAGGCAGCTTAGCCCCAGTGATGTACTGGGCCATACGCACTACCCTCTGTAGTGCCTTGCGGTCAGAGGCCGAGCAATTACCGTACCAGGCAGTGATGCAAACAGTCAGAATGCTCTCGATGTTTCAGCTGTAAAACCTTTTGAGGATCAAAGAACCCATGCCAAATCTTTTTAGTTTCCTGAGGGGGAATAGGCTTTGTCGTGCCCTCTTCATGGCTGTCTTGGTATGTTTGGACCATTCTAGTTTGTTGTTGATGTGGACACCAAGGAACTTGAAGCTCTCAACCTGCTCCACTACAGCCCTGTCGATGAGAATGGAGGTGTGCTTGGTCCTCCTTTTCTGTAGTCCACAATCACCTCCTTAGTCTTGGTTACATTGAGGGATATATTGTTATTCTGGCACCACCCGGCCAAGTCTCTGACCTCCTCCCTATAGGCTGTCTCGTCATTGTCAGTGATCAGTCCTACCACTGTTGTGTCGTCAGCAAACTTCATGATGATGTTGGAGTCGTGCCTGGCCATGTAGTTGTGGGTGAAGAGGGAGTACTGGAGGGCACGCACCCCTGTGGAGCTCCAGTGTTGAGGATCAGCGTGGCAGATGTGTTGCTACCTACCCTCACCACCTGGGGGCGGCCCGTCAGGATGACCAGGATCCAGTTGCAGAGGGAAGTGTTTAGTCCCAGGATCCTTAGCTTAGTGATGAGCTTTGAGGGTAGTATGGTGTTGAACACTGAGCTGTAGTCCAATGAATAGCATTCTCACATAAGTGTTCCTTTTGTCCAGGTGGGAAAGGGCAGTGTGGAGTGCAATAGAGATTGCATCATCTGTGGATCTGTTTGAGCGGTATGCAAATTATAGTGGGTCTAGGGTATCTGGGATAATGGTGTTGATGTGAGCCATTACCAACCTTTCAAAGCACTTCATGGCTACGGACGTGAGTGCTACGGGTCTGTAGTTATTTAGGCAGGTTGCCTTTGTGTTCTTGGGCACAGGGACTATGGTGGTCTTCTTGAAACATGTTGATATTACAGACTCAATTAGAGACATGTTGAACATGTCAGTGAAGACACCTGCCAGCTGGTCAGCACATGCCCGGAGCACACGTCCTGGTAATCAGTCTGGCCCCCAGCCTTGTGTATGTTGACCTGTTTAAAGGTCTTACTCACGTCGGCTACGGAGAGCGTGATCACAAAGTTGTCTGGAACAGCTGATGCTCTCATGCATGCCTCAGTGTCGCTTGCCTCAAAGCAAGCATAGAAGTGATTTAGCTCGTCTGGTAGGCTCGTGTCACTGGGCAGCTCATGGCTGTGCTTCCCTTTGTAGTCTGTAATAGTGTGCAAGCCCTGCCACATAAGACGAGCCTCGGAGCCGGTGTAGTATGATTCAATCTTAGTCCTGTATTGACGTTTTGCCTGTTTGATGGTTTGTCGCAGGGCAGAGCAGGATTTCTTGTAAGCTTCCAGGTTAGAGTCCCGCACTTTGAAAGCGGCAGCTCTACCCTTTAGCTCAGTGTGAATGTTGCCTGTAACCTATGGCTTCTGGTTGGGGTATGTACAGTCGTGGCCAAAAGTTTTGAGAATGACAAATATTAGTTTTCACAAAGTCTGCTTTCTCAGTTTGTATGATGGCAATTTGAATATACTCCAGAATGTTATGAAGAGTGATCAGATGAATTACAAAGTCCCTATTTTTTATTTTTTTATTTTATCCCCTTTTTTTCCCAATTTCGTGGTATCCAATTGTTAGTAGCTACTATCTTGTCTCATCGCTACAACTCCCGTACGGGCTCGGGAGAGACGAAGGTCGAAAGTCATGCATCCTCCGATACACAACCCAACCAAGCCGCACTGCTTCTTAACACCGCGCGCATCCAACCCGGAAGCCAATTAATTGTAATTCATCTGATCACTCTTCATAACATTCTGGAATAAACTTTAATAAATTGACCGCACTCAGTCAGCTGTTTAAGGAAATAAGCAAACAGGAAACCCCTCACCCAGAGGCGGTGCTCCTTCTGGCCGGAGACTTTAATGCAGGGAAACTTAAATCAGTTCTACCAAATGTCTATCAACATGTTAAATGTGCAACCAGAGGAAAAAAAATTCTAGACCACTGTACTCCACACGCAAAGATGCGTACAAAGCTCTCTCTCGCCCTCCATTTGGTAAATCCGACCACAACTTTATCTTTAAATGCTAGGCAACTAAATAGATAACATCTACTGAGGATATATGATAGGTCTCTTGTAGATAACACCAACATGTTGATTTCTCTGTTCATCTAAACTTCATTCCGTCAGTGACAGGGCTGTGTTTCAACCAATATTGCTTTTGGAAATAGATCCAAGAAAGGGTAACCAACAAAGTGAGATAGTACACACCAATGCAATAACAACCACATAACACGAAACAAAACATTTACTGTATGCTATATCCACAATTTCTCACTAATTATTTTCACCCCAAGAAAGTCACATATAAATATAAGACTACTTGAAATACACATGTTGCTGTTTTTTTTGTACATTAAATTATGAAATTAAATTATTAAAAGGGTGTTTCTAAAAGACATTAAAGGACAAGTACGATAGGACCTAAATATTCCTATCGTACTTTCCCTTTAATGTTTTTTTAGGAACATACCCTTTAATAATTTACCTGGCCACACCTGGATTTCCACCCACTGAAAAGCAGTTGCACAATAACAATAGAAGTGGAAAAACGATGTAAGAGACATTCAATAAAATCCCCAAACTCGTTGTTTGATAAACCCTGAGGTTTGGTGAGTTTTACATTTTTATATATTTTCATTTGTATTTTCCAGCTTTGTATAGCGAGCAGTCTTCTTACGTGAGTCGGAAAGTCCAACATTTTATCTAGTGCGCTGGTATGAGAAACTTCCGTGTTATGATATGGAGTGCGCTTTCAAGGTCTGCGTACTATGTTTGTCTGGAAATTTTGTACGTCAACAATATTTTATTTTGTGGTTTTATATTGCAAGCGTATTTTCTTTGGTATTCATGCGTAAATAGGGCCTTTTATTTTCTTAGACTCTACTCAAACAGCACAGGCCATAATGAGATGCATTGGGCGGAGCTTTGTTTGCAACGGACAGGGAGGGATTCTACTTGTTTTATCGTTCTTGGCTTACCTTACCTGTCGTGGAAAAATTTCAACCTTAGAGACTATTTTTTGATGATTAATGACACTAGAATGCTGTCTGGAGTTACAGCTTATCGGTTTTGGGGCATCATCTCTTGCGTGGGAAGACATGTATGACCTACAGAATGTGCACTCTGTAAAATGTACTTTTCTTTGTAGGTGAAGAGCTGTTTACCATCAAACCAATAGAGCTGGGACACAAAGAAGGAAACAGACAATGTGATGTGACTTCAGTCAAAGTAAAAACACTCAATCAAGCATAGACTTACTGACGAAGTCTGGAGACATTAAATACCTAAAAATAAAACTATGTCTGAGGTCCTACGGTCAAACCTGGAGCTGCTAGAAGACAGCCCCCCCAAAACCAGCGGGGTGACTGCTGAACCCCAAACCCCAACATGGGGGGCAGAGGGGGAGAAGGTGATTGAAGAATTGGGGAAGGGAAGGGAAGGAGTGGTGGAGGAAGACGAAATGGTTAGCTCTGCTAAATTGGAGCCTACCACTCTGCAATGGCCGGGTGACAGGGATGTAGAGAAAGCAACAAAGAATGGAAGTGCATTGACTGTGAAAGAAGATAAGGGAAGGGGAAAGGGAGATGACCCTGAGGGCGAGAGGAGGAGCGTGCACTCCATGTGCACCTCTCTTCAAGAAGGAGGAAGCCGGATGGAGAGCGAGAGAAGGCTGGGTTTGGGAGTGGAGAGAATGAGAACGGGGGAAGAATGGATGGAGAGAGAGGTGCAGCACCCAGGGCTGTGTAAGAGAGGGAAGAAGGTGCAGGTAGAGATAGAGGTGGAAGATGGTATGAACTCTTTGCCTGAGAAGGCAGCACAGGTCTTCAACCCATCTGTCACCATCTTACACTCCTCTAGTGCTCCGACATCTCCCAGGGAAAGGGAGCCATTCTGGGATGTGGACGCAGAGAAGAATCCCCTCCTCGTTCCCCAGGGAACCCCACATGATGGCTACTACCACGACTGGCCAGTGGAGGGGGGGTCCTCAAAATGTAAAGAGATGCACTAACGTCATCTTTCTGTCTTTTGGCTTCCAACCTATCTCTCCGTTTCCATCTTTCTCTTTGCTCTTCTCTCCCTTGTTCATTCAGCCACTGTGGCTCTGCTCAAATAGATTTGCGAGTGCAAATTCATCCTTCCTCTCCTCCCTTATTTTGTGGTAATCTGATCTAGAGGGTGGTAATGTTTCTGTTAGCTTTCTTTTACTTCAGAGGGTAGAAAGACTAATAGTCTCTCCTTTCCTCTCCCTCCAGATGGGTGTGACTGTGCCAACCGGGATGCTCTCAAAGTGGGGGTGTCTGTGTTCACTGCAGCTCTGATTTTCCCCCTCCTAGTGTGGGGGGGTTATGTCTTCCTGCCTTTTGATGCCCCACTGCTGGACAGTGCCCCCCTCAGGCTGGTCTACACACTGCGCTGCTCTGTCTTCGCTGTGGTGCCCATCATACTGGGTGAGTGGCTCATTGGTCATTCAGCATATGTTCTTTACCAGAATTATGCCGGTGTGAACAGCAAGGTGGGTTGAACAACAACACTAACATCACAAGCTAACGCTTGTGTTGTCCTCCCAGGCTGGTTGGTGCTGGGTGTCTCCAGGATGCGGTTGGGGAATGTGAAGCCGCTGTGTGAGGTGGAGGCCAGGGAGGTGGGTGTGCACCGGCGCTATGTGGATGACTCCGTCACCCTCTTCCTGCTCTACTTCCTGCAGCTGGCCGTAATGGCGCCCTACCTGAGCCAGGACCTGCTCAAACTGGTGCCCCTGCTCACTATCATCTTCGCCTTTGGCAGGTAAAGAAACAATGCAACAAAAAAATTTTTATTTTGTCACATAACCCAGAGAGATGCAGTGAAATCTGTTGTCCAATTTCAGTGCCCAGTCAGTCATAACCCTATATGATATGTGATCTCAATTTAATACAGTCTGGGCAGACTATAGAAATGACTGCATCTGTCTAATGTCCATCTCTCCTCTGTGCCAACAGGCTGATGTACTGGGTGGCAGCTGCACTGGGCAGCAGTGTTCGGGGCTTTGGCTTCGGTCTGTCCTTCCTGCCCACCGTGGCCATGCTGGGTGCCAATCTCTACTTCATCTTCACCATGGACGCTGGGGGCACCATCTTTGCCCAGGATGTGGTTCACCAACAAGACCAACCCCCAGCCTCCCGCCAGAGGTTCTGGGGATAGGGGAATGGAGTCAAGACTGAAGGAATGAAAAGGATGGGGAAGAAGGACAGGATTTGTTTTACCTACTGGTGGAATTTAACTTTCAAAGGGTTACTATGTAAACGGTAGTGGATCGTGCTAGTGTGTTTAAACCACACTGATGATGTGTAGAATAGACTGGGCAGTGGTAGTCAGTGATAGAGCATGTACAAACCGTTATTGGAGAAAGGCTGTCTACGTAATAATTCATGTTGCATGGCATTATACCGTCACTTGGGGTGGCAGGGTAGCCTAGTGGTTAGAGCGTTGGACTAGTAACCGGAAGGTTGCAAGTTCAAACCCCCGAGCTGACAAGGTACAAATCTGTTGTTCTGCCCCTGAACAGGCAGTTTACCCACTGTTTCCTAGGCCATCATTGAAAATAAGAATTTGTTCTGAACTGACTTGCCTGGTTAAATAAAGGTAAAATAAATAAAATAAAAAAACTTTAGTGAAACAGTAGAATGTATTCTGTAGAAGATCTGCTAATTGACAGCATGACAGTTAAGTACCATGGAATAATTTTGAAATCACAATTGTCTCGCTGCAAATAGTTTGTAGATCCACACAGAATTGTGCCACTTGGGGAAGTTTTGAAAATAACCAAACCACTGTTTTCCTCATATCTAGCTTGGCCTGCTGCAGACAAATAGTTTGCTGAACTATACTGTTTGGTTTGACAAGTATATCTGTACTTGAGGCATCCTGTAATCTACTGTATTGCATTTGGTTATGAATCTGGTATTTCAAGCTAATAACAATTGCATTTACATTTGGGACGTTTATAGAGAAACTGAGACTTGCTCTAGACCACTTAGTCAATTTCCTCTTGAAAATGTTCAATATAACCAATCATAAAATCATGTTCTGTGAAAAAGTAATCGACTACAGAGTGGACATTTTGTCTCATCTTCATGACTGTATGATTGACGTCCCCACATAAGCAATGTCATAACAGCTAACAAATCATTGAAAAATAATTGATTTAGTATAAAGATTTTGACATTGAGAACCATTTCACAATTGGAGAATGTGGATTGCATGGCATTTTGTGCCTCCCCCCAAAATGGCAGTGACCTTATAGAAATCCAACCAGTCCAACGAGTGCCTTTGTCTCTGAAAATGAATCCTTTCACAATACAGCACAACCCTGTAAGGGTGATTGTGAATGGAGTTGTTACTGTATTTTACAATGATATGTATGAAATCTGATTTTTACAGTGTAGGCATCTACTTTATAAAATGTATAACTACGCTGATTTCTTTCTACATTTCAAGGTACACTTACGGTCTGAAACAAAGTGTAGAGTCTATTTAATGTCTATCATATTTTAAAATAATTTATGACTCAATGATCAATTATACTTAACAAGTGATGTTTTTATTGGCCTTTCATTTATGAAGCTGACATTTATTGGTTTCAAAGCCTTTTAGTGACCAATAAAAATTAACAAGCATTTAAGGTAGACCTTTGTGCATTACAGTTGTTTGAAATGGGCACCTGTTTTCAGACTGTTATTGCTGTGTTCGTAACCAAGTGGAAGGTGGTATTTATCACAAACGACTGGGAGAAAAACACTTGAACACCCCTCCAACTCGTAATTACTAGTGGAAAACTATAGAGATCGTTAGAGGACGCAACATTGTATCGGTCAGATTCTGGCTTTGTGAGAGCATGCACTGTGCCATTGAGGCCATCTCCATTCTGAAGAAGTACATTTTCTTCTACGAGTTGGTAAGCAAACTGAAAGGGTGCATACATGCCACTTGGAGTGTGTTGTTTTAACAGGTATAAAGCCAAGTTGGGGGATTTACTGCCACTTGCAGTTTATGGAATGTTTGCTCACAAGTGTAATTAATTGGCTGATCCCTCCTGATGACCTGGATGGAAATATACACTGCTCAAAAAAATAAAGGGAACACTAAAATAACACATCCTAGATCTGAATGAATGAAATATTCTTATTAAATACTTTTTTCTTTACATAGTTGAATGTGCTGACAACAAAATCACACTAAAATTATCAATGGAAATCAAATTTATCAACCCATGGAGGTCTGGATTTGGAGTCTCACTCAAAATTAAAGTGGAAAACCACATTACAGGCTGATCCAACTTTGATAATGTCCTTAAAACAAGTCAAAATGAGGCTCAGAAGTGTGTGTGGCCTCCACGTGCCTGTATGACATCCCTGCAACGCCTGGGCATGCTCCTGATGAGGTGGCGGATGGTCTCCTGAGGGATCTCCTCCCAGACCTGGACTAAAGCATCCGCCAACTCCTGGACAGTCTGTGGTGCAACGTGGCGTTGGTGGATGGAGCGAGACATGATGTCCCAGATGCGCTCAATTGGATTCAGGTCTGGGGAATGGGCGGGCCAGTCCATAGCATCAATGCCTTCCTCTTGCAGGAACTGCTGACACACTCAGGTCTAGCATTGTCTTGCATTAGGAAGAACCCAGGGCCAACCGCACCAGCATATGGTCTTACAAGGGGTCTGAGGATCTCATCTCGGTACTTAATGGCAGTCAGGCTACCTCTGGCGAGCACATGGAGGACTGTGCGGCCCCCCAAAGAAATGCCACCCCACACCATGACTGACCCACCGCCAAAACGGTCATGCTGGAGGATGGTGCAGGCAGCAGAACGTTCTCCACCGCGTCTCCAGACTCTGTCACGTCTGTCACATGTGCTCAGTGTGAACCTGCTTTCATCTGTGAAGAGCACAGAGGTGCCAGTGGCGGATTTGCCAATCTTGGTGTTCTTTGGCAAATGCCAAACGTCCTGCACGGTGTTGGGCTGTCCACACCTGTGGAAGTCGGGCCCTCATACCACCCTCATGGAGTCTGTTTCTGATAGTTTGAGCAGACACATGCACATTTGTGGCCTGCTGGAGGTCATTTTTCAGGGCTCTGGCAGTGCTCCTCCTGCTCCTCCTTGCACAAAGGCGGAGGTAGCGGTCCTGCTGCTGGGTTGTTGCCCTCCTACGGCCTCCTCCAAGTCTCCTAATGTACTGGCCTGTCTCCTGGTAGCGCCTCCATGCTCTGGACACTACGCTGACAGACACAGCAAACCTTCTTGCCACAGCTCGCATTAATGTTCCATCCTGGATGAGCTGCAATACCTGAGCCACTTGTGTGGGTTGTAGACTCCGTCTCATGCTACCACTAGAGAGAAAGCACCGCCAGCATTCAAAAGTGACCAAAACATCAGCCAGGAAGCATAGGAACTGAGAAGTGGTCTGTGGTCACCACCTGCAGAACCACTCCTTTATTGGGGGTGTCTTGCTAATTGCCTATCATTTCCACCTGTTGTCTATCCCATTTGTACAACAGCATGTGCAATTCATTGTCAATCGGTGTTGCTTCCTAAGTGGGCAGTTTGATTTCACAGAAGTGTGATTGACTTGGAGTTACATTGTGTTTTTTAAGTGTTCCCTTTATTTTTTTGAGCAGTGTATAATCTTTCCTTAACGAGTAGGAAGTCCCACCCAGTTGACTACTTCAAAATTGTGAAAATCCTAATGGTGCTGCCCATGCTAAAACTTGCTTTTGGGCACTTAGAGGACTCAATCTCTACGTGGGAAACTCGTCTATCACCCCTGATCGCAGACTTCTCCCACATGCTGACCTGACCTACTAAATAAATTACCTTGATAACAGGATTTTCGGCAGTTAAATGTAATAAATCATTGCTTTTTTAGAAAAAAGCAATCTATTAATGTGTTTTTTGAAAACTATATTTTGTTTACATGCATGATAGCTGTACTTTTAGTTATAGTTGACGCAGCTTGTTGGCTATCCGGCGTTTGTCAACGAGTTCAAGGCATGTGAATGCATCCATCTGGTATTTACTATATTACCAACTTCCCACTTGGTTATGAACGTAGCATATTGCCGTGTTCAAAATAACTGGGAACTCGGAAAAATACGAGGTTAACTCATGACTTCAGGTCAGAAAATCGGGAGCTCTAAAGAGACTCTAGTTTCCGAGTTGGATGACCGTTCAAATAATGTTTTCCCCATTCGGAGCTCGTTTTTCCCAGTTGCTTTGAAGGCGTCATAACATCGAGCCTATGACGTAGGACTACACTTTTCGACTAACGGGCTATTTTTGTCGGTGGTCAAATATTGTTCACGTCTGGAGAATATGGCAGCTGCCCCAGCTCGAAGAAAACACGGAGCGTGTCTGCTTCGATTCAAAGAAAATTGTCCATTGCGAAAATTTAAGAAAAACAGGTGTTACGGTAAGAACATGATTGTTTTCAAGAATTGATGGATAACAACATATAGCCTATAAAAAAGCATAAAATGAACCTACAGACGAATTATACTACCCAGGAAGTTAGTTTGAAGTTGACACTTCATAGATCCCTGTCGGCCTTGCACTGTATAAATTTGACAGTAAAACGTCTGAATTTGTTTGGTCGGCTCTATAGGCCTCAATGCTATAGCCTGATAATACATTATAAATAATAATCTTACATTTTAAAGTTGTATTTACTATAAAGGCACACTATAAAATGTGTATATCAAGGGAGCAAATGCACGACTTTCCACATGCAAACACCTTATATATATATATATATATATATGTGTGCTGAAGGAATAACATTCTAGAAGATAAACATTACATCATGTTTCTGTATACATCTGTATACATTGTCAACATAAACAATGGAGTAATATATCCTAATATAATGATAAGACTACTGCACCTATCAAATTATGAATAATAAGTCATATTATTCCAAATTAAGGGGTAGGCTATATTGCATTAGTTAAAATTACCGGAAGTCTGACTGTGGCTTTAAAATAAGTAGTCAGTGTTGTTAACTGCCAATGCTGATGCTCCTCCACCATTATTTGCCACAGTTTTGAGGAAGTTGGGGGCTAAAGTAGCAAGGCAACATTTAGTCCCAACGTATCATGTGGTTGCTTAAGACTTAAGACTGGCATACCTGTCCAAAAGTACATGCACTAGTCTACGCCTACACCTCCTGTCAAGTACTTCAGTTGCACTTGCTGTCAAGAGCTGGGTGCCCAGGGTGGGTGCATGTCAGCAGTGTAAAAATGCTTCCTGCATGGTCTCCTCTCCTTCAACTGGATTGATCTGACCATAATTTTAAGTAAAATCGTTTAAGCTAACGACTGAAAATTGCTTTCACCAGTCAAATTATCAGTGCAGATGAAGGAAATTAGATAAGGAGAGGAAATCACTTCACAGTATTGATACTTAAGCCTAATTGTTTAAAAAAAAATCCCTTTGGCAGAGGTATCTTCGGCTGGTGGTGGGATGTGTTGGGGAGACTTCAGGAAGCACCCCATTTCACCATCTATGTAGAGCCCATCCCTCCCTCCTATCAGTCTATTTACCATCCCTATCAATCACAGGACCCCATTGGTACGACCATTAAAACACTCGCATGGCCTTCTTTCCAAATGTCTTGGTGAATGGTCTCCAAAGGCTAATAGTTAACTGACCTGCTTTATCAGGAACCATGATATGGTAGTTACTGGTTTTTATTAGTATTAGAAGTTACCTCAATCTCTCTGATAATCCTATTATAAATGGGAACAATATTTTGGGAACACTGCTCTCACCTATTTAGCTTGTCACATCAGGGATTGTTTTTTTTTGAAGTAAGGAAGAATGTACTTTATTGGAAAGTGCTTCACAGAGCCATACACTGTGTATACAAAACATTAAGAACAACAGCTCTTTTCATGACAGACTGACCAGGGGCCTCGTTTTATAAACCGTGCGTACGTACAAAATAGACCCCAAATCAAAATCAAATTTGATTTGTCACGTGCGCCGAATACAACAGTGAAATGCTTACTTACAAGCCCTTAATCAACAATGCAGTTTTGAGAACAAAAAGTGTTAAGAAAATATTTACTAAAATAAACTGAAGTAAAAAAACAACTAAATAAAAGGCCTATGTTACCTCATCAGTATGAAACCATCAGAGAGAAGGTGAGGAATGTATTATGCAATGATCATGGAAATTAAACATGTGTGTGCCAGGTTTCACACAAAAGTTGGCATTTATAAAAACTGAACTTGACATGAAAATGTGCTCACCTTCCCACAAACCTTAGACCATGCGTAAGCACAGTTTATAGTAGTTGAAGTATTGCATTGCAAGCAGGCATGTAGATTAGTATTTTCTGCAAATGGTGGAAAAGAACAGGTTAATAACAAGATGCAATAATTTGTCATTAGTGAGAAGAGAGAATCTATTTAGTTTGTCTTTGCATTTGAAAATAATTAGAAATAGGCATTTATTTCCTAGCCTATTATTTATTTAATTTCCATGATTATTTCATAATAAATTCTTCACCTTCTCTGTGATGTTTTCATACTCACGGGGTAGCGTAGGCCAACAACAAGGATACCATTTGTCCCATCTCTGGTTTAATTGCATCCACTTCATAGTAGTAAATAGATAAGCCATTTCAAGTATTTTGCTCTATGCCATCTGATCCGAAGCTAAGTTTATTAACGGTGGAACAGGCGATTGGTTGTAGGTTACTTTTGTAGCTTACGTTTAACTACTGTACTTTCACATTTCTCAAGGAGACAATATTGCATTTATACACAATCCATATTTTCATAACCATTGCAGAATAAATGTGTCACTTTTTCTGGCCATGATGGGTTCATATTCCCGAAGTAGCCATAGCCTACAACAAATTACCATGCGCAGACCCTTCACTATGTCCCGCCCCAGAATTTTGGGCAACCAATTGCTGTGCTCCAATGGATAGCAACCGTTGTCGAGTCCAACACCTTGGACAAGCTCACGTTTGAAATGCATCAAAGCCATAGAGGGCTTTACAGAAATATTGTTTAAATGGATAAATAATTTGACAGGGCACCAGGCGTGCTGGCTCCTGTGATTCCTATATGGCTGACCCCAATTAGTTGACTGGTCAATTGTTGTTTTGTTAGTCGAGTCGTAACAAATATATAAAATTGCGCCGATTAGAGAGGGCAGCCGTGCTTCTAGCCCCTAGGCAACTTTGCAGTAGTTCCTTTTTTGTATGTGTTATTTTTTACATTATTAGGCCAGAACATTTTTTGTATTATTACATATAGCTGGGAAGAACTTTTGGATATCAGAGCGGCGGTCACTCACCAGCATTACGACTTTCCTGAATCGGATCCTTTGTTCGTACCCCCCAGGGCAATTGGAACTGATTCCAGAAGCTGGTCCAAAACATCGCCAGGGGAGAAGAGTTACTCGGAGTGAACTTTAGTCCGACTCAGGAGGCGCACACACCACCCACTGCTTCTGAGTATATTACTCGCTAATGTTCTGTCTCTGGATAATAAAGTTGACAAGGCCCTCTCCCGCCCTCCCTTCGGCAAATCTGACCAAGACTCAAATTTGATCCTCCCTTCCTATAGACAGAAACTTAAACTTTAAGTACCTGTGCTAAGGACTATTCAACGCTGGTCTGACCAATCGGAATCCAGCTTCAAGATTGTTTTGATCACGCGGACTGGGATATGTTTCGGGTAGCCTCTGAGAATAACATTGACAAATAAACTCAGTCACTGTGTATTTGTGTATCAGGAAGTGTATAGGAGATGTTGTACCCACTGTGACTACTAAAACATACTCGAACCAGAAACCGAGGATAGAGGAACAGCTTTCACGCAAAACTGAAAGCTCGAACCACCGCATTTAACTATGGCAAGATGACTGGGAATATGGCCAAATACAAACAGTGTAGTTATGCCCTCATTCAACAAGCGAAATGTCAGTATAGAGACAAAGTGGTGTCGCAATTCAACGGCTCAGACACAAAAGGTATGTGGCAGGGTCTACAGACAATCACGGACTACAAAAGGAAAACCAGCCACGTCGTGGACATCAAAGTCTTGCCTCCAGACAAGTTAAACACCTTCTTCGCCAGTTTTGAGGACAACACAGTGCCACCGATGCGGCCCGCTACCAAGGACTGTGGGCTCTCCTTCTCTGTGGCCAACGTGAGTAAGACATTTAAGCGTGTTAACCCTCGCAAGGCTGCCGGCCGAGACGGCCTCCCTAGCCGCGTCCTCAGAGCATGTGCAGACCAGCTGGCTGGAGTGTTTACGGAACTATTTAATCTCTCCCTATCCCAGTCTGCTATCCCCACATGCTTCAAGATGGCCACCAATGTTCCTGAACCCAAGAAAGAAAAGGTAACGGAACTAAATGACTATCGCCCCGTAGTACTCACTTCTGTCATCATGAAGTGGTTTGAGACTAGTCAAGGACCATATCACCTCCACCTTACCTGTCACACTAGACCCACTTCAATTTGCTTAGCACCCATCTAGATCCTCTGATGATGCAATCACCATCGCACTGCACACTGCTTCATCCCATCTGGACAGGAGGAATACCTATATAAGAATGCTGTTCATTGACTATAGTTCAGCATTCAACACCACAGTACCCTCCAAGCTCATCATTAAGCTCAAGGTCCTGGGTCTGAGCCCCACCCTGTGCAACTGGGTCCTGGACTTCCTGACGGGCCACCCCCAGGTGGTGAAGGAAGGAAACACTACCCCCACGTCGCTGATCCTTAACACTGGGGCCCCACAAGGGTGCGTGCTCGGCCTCCTCCTGTATTCACTGTTCACCCATGACTACGTGGCAACGCACGCCTCCAACTCAATCATCAAGTTCATCAAGTTTGCAGACGACCCAACAGTAGTAGACCTGATTACCAACAATGATGAGACAGCCTACAGGGAAGAGGTGAGGGCTCGGAGTGTGGTGCCAGGAAAATAACCTCTCACTTAACATCAACAAAACAAAAGGAGCTGATCGTGGACTTCAGGAAACAGCAGAGGGAGCACCCCCCCATCCCCATTGACAGGACTGCAGCAGAGAAGGTGGAAAGCTTCAAGTTCCTCAGCGTACACATCACTGACAAACTGAAATGGTCCACCCACACAGACAGTGAGGTGAAGAGGCACAGGCTGAAGAAATTTGGCTTTGCACCTAAAACCATCACAAACAATTGAGAGCATTCTGTCGGGCTGTATCACCAACAGGTATGGCAACTGCACCACCCGCAACCGCAGGGCTCTCCAGGGGGTAGAGCGGTCTGCCCAACGCGTCACCAGGCGCAAACGGCCTACCCTCCAGGGTACCTACAGCACCTGATGTCACAGGAAGGCCAAACAGATCATCAAGGACAACAACCACCCGAGCCACTGCCTGATCACCCCCCTTACATCCAGAAGGAGACGTCAATACAGGTGCATCAAAGCTGTGACCGAGAGACTGAAAAACAGCTTCTATCTCAGGCCATCAGACTGTAAAACAGCCATCACTAGCACATTAGAGGCTGCTGCCTATATACATAGACTTGAAATCACTGGCCACTTCAATAAATGGATCACTAGTCACTTTAAAAATGTTTACATATTTTGCATTACTCATCTCATGTATATACTGTATTCTATTCTACTGCTCATCCATATATTTATATATTCTTAATTCCATTCCTTTACTTAGATGTGTGTATTGTTGTGAAATTTTTAGATATAACTTTAGATATTACTGCACTGTTGGAGCTAGAAACAAGCATTTCGCTACCCCCTCAATAACAACACGTGTATGTGACCAAAACTATTTGATTATCATTTTTTAAAGTATTTTTTATTAGAGCCGTAGCAAATATATATATACACTGCTCAAAAAATAAAGGGAACACTAAAATAACACATCCTAGATCTGAATGAATGAAATATTCTTATTAAATACTTTTTTCTTTACATATTTGAATGTGCTGACAACAAAATCACACTAAAATTAAGTGGAAAACCACACTACAGGCTGATCCAACTTTGATGTAATGTCCTTAAAACAAGTTCAAATGAGGCTCAGTAGTGTGTGTGGCCTCCACGTGCCTGTATGACCTCCCTACAACGCCTGGGCATGCTCCTGATGAGGTGGCGGATGGTCTCCTGAGGGATCTCCTCCCAGACCTGGGCTAAAGCATCCGCCAACTCCTGGACAGTCTGTGGTGCAACGTGGCGTTGGTGGATGGAGCGAGACATGATGTCCCAGATGTGCTCAATTGGATTCAGGTCTGGGGAACGGACGGGCCAGTCCATAGCATCAATGCCTTCCTCTTGAAGGAACTGCTGACACACTCCAGCCACATGAGGTCTAGCATTGTCTTGCATGAGGAGGAACCCAGGGCCAACTGCACCAGCATATGGTGTCACAAGGGGTCTGAGGATCTCATCTCGGTACCTAATGGCAGTCAGGCTACCTCTGGCGAGCACACGGAGGGCTGTGCGGCCCCCCAAAGAAATTCCACCCCACACCATGACTGACCCACTGCCAAACCGGTCATGCTGGAGGATGTTGCAGGCAGCAGAACGTTCTCCACGGCGTCTCCAGACTGTCACGTCTGTCACACTTGCTCAGTGTGAACCTGCTTTCATCTGTGAAGAGCACAGGGCGCCAGTTTTCTGGCAAATGCCAAACGTCCTGCACGGTGTTGGGCTGTTAGCACAACCCCCACCTGTGGACATCGGGCCCTCATACCACCTTCATGGAGTCTGTTTCTGACCGTTTGAGCAGACACATGCACATTTGTGGCCTGCTGAAGGTCATTTTTCAGGGCTCTGGCAGTGCTCCTACTGCTCCTCCTTGCACAAAGGCGGAGGTAGCGGTCCTGCTGCTGGGTTGTTGCCCTCCTACGGCCTCCTCCACATCTCCTGATGTACTGGCCTGTCTCCTGGTAGCGCCTCCATGCTCTGGACACTACGCTGACAGACACAGCAAACCTTCTTGCCACAGCTCGCATTGATGTGCCATCCTGGATGAGCTGCACTACCTGAGCCACTTGTGTGGGTTGTAGACTCCGTCTCATGCCACCACTAGAGCGAAAGCACCGCCAGCATTCAAAAGTGACCAAAACATCAGCCAGGAAGCATAGGAACTGAGAAGTGGTCTGTGGTCCCCACCTGCAGAACCACTACTTTATTGCAGAGCTATTGTGAAGGAAGTGAGTTTGTGTTTATACAGGACGTACTGTCCCCACCTATCGTCAACGCGGAGCTTTATGGAGCCCTACGCATTGTTACAAAATTTGACAGGCGCATAGCGAAGTGAGGCCATACAGTTGAGGTTTACATATTTATTATACCGTTATTTTACCAGGTAAGTTGACTGAGAACACATTCTCATTTACAGCAACAACCTGGGGAATAGTTACAGGGGAGAGGAGGGGGATGAATGAGCCAATTGTAAGCTGGGGATGATTAGGTGACAGCTTAGGAATTTAGCCAGGACACCGGGGTTAACACCCCTACTCTTACGATAAGTGCCATGGGATCTTAAATGACCTCAGAGTCAGGACACCCGTTTAACATCTCATCTGAAAGACGGCACCCTACACAGAGCAGTGTCCCCAATCACTGCCCTGGGGCATTGGAATATTTTTTAGACCAGAGGAAAGAGTGCCTCCTACTGGCCCTCCAACACCACTTCCAGCAGCACCTGGTCTTCCATCCAGGGACCAACCAGGACCAACCCTGCTTAGCTTCAGAAGCAAGCCAGCATTGGGATGCAGGGTGGTATGCTGCTTGCTATAATATATACCTACATATACCTTAGCCAAATACAATTAAACTCAGTTTTTCAAAATTCCAGTAAAAATTCCGTCTTAGGCCAGTTAGGATCACCATTTTTAAGAATGTGAAATGTCAGAATAATAGTAGAGAATGATTTTATTTTTTTCATCACATTCCCAGTGGGTCAGAAGTTTACATACACTCAATTATTGGCTTTTCCTTTAAATTGTGTAACTTGGGTCAAACGTTTTGGGTAGCCTTCCACAAGCATCCCACAATGAATTTTGGCCCATTCCCCCTGACAGAGCTGGTGTAACCGAGTCAGGTTTGTAGGCTTCCTTGCTCGCACACGCTTTCTCAGTTCTGCCCACAAATGTTCTCTAGGATTGAGGTCTGGACTTTGTGATGGCCACTGCCACAACTTTGGAAGTATGCTTGGGGTCATTGTCCATTTGTAAGACCCATTTGCGACCAAGCTTTAACTTCCTGACTTATGTCTTGAGATGTTGCTTCAATATATCCACATAATTTTCCTACCTCATGAAGCCATCTATTTTGTGAAGTGCACCAGTCCCGCCTGCAGCAAAGCACTCCCACAACATGATGCTGCCACCTCCGTGCTTCACGGTTGGGATGGTGTTCTTCGGCTTGCAAGCATCCCCCTTCCTCCAAACATAACGATGGTCATTCTGGCCAAACAGTTCTATTTTTTTTTTCATCAGGACATTTCTCCAAAAAGTACGATCTTTGTCCCCATGTGCAGTTGCAAACCGTAGTCTGTCTTTTTTATGGTGGTTTTGGAGCAGTGGCTTCTTCCTTGGTGAGCGGCCTTTCAGGTTATGTCGATGTAGGACTCGTTCTACTGTGGATATAGATACTTTTGTACCCGTTTCCTCCGGCATCTTGACAAGGTCCGTTGCTGTTCTGGGATTGATTTGCACTTTTCACACTAAAGTATGTTAATCTCTCGGAGACAGACCGCATCTCCTTCCTGAGCGGTATGACAGCTGCATGGTCCCATGGTGTTTATACTTGTGTACTATTGTTTGTACAGATGAACGTGGTACCTTCGGGCATTTGGAAATTGCTCCCAAGGATGAACCCGATTTGTGGAGGTGTACAGTTTCTTTTTTCTGAGGTCTTGGCTGATCTCTTTTGATTTTCCCAAGATGTCAAGCAAAGAGGCACTGCGTTTGAAGGTAGGCCTTGAAATACATCCACAGGTACACCTCCAATTGACTCAAATGATGTCAATTAGTCTCAGAAGCTTCTAAAGCCATGACATAATTTTCTGGAATTTTCCAAGCTGTTTAAAGGCACAGTCAACTTAGTGTATGTACATTTCTGACCCACAGGAATTGTGATACAGTGAATTATAAGTGAAATAATCTGTCTGTAAACAATTGTTGGAAAAATGACATCATGCACAAAGTAGATGTCCTAACCGACTTGCCAAACTATAGTTTGTTAACACAAAATTTGTGGAGTGGTTGAAAAACTAGTTTTAATGACTCCAACCTAAGTGTATGTAAACTTCAGACTTCAACTGTACGTAGCCAATGTGATTTATAGGATTTTTATTTTTATCAGGATATTTTCTAATTGCAGGGTGCAGTGTTTTTTTTGTTGGCTTTATGTAGTCTATTTTTACATAGTTGGCAATAATAGAAGTTAGGAACAAGGAAATCATGGCCGGCCAAACCCTCCCCTAACCCGGACGACTCTGTGCCGCCTCATGGGTCTCTCGGTCACGGCCTGCTGTGAAACAGCCTGGGATCGAACCCAGGTCTATAGTGACGCCTCATGCGATGCAGTGCCCTAGACCACTGCATCACGCGGGAGGCCTTTCAGGCAGAATTGTAATGCTTGTTCATGCGCGCAGTTTCAGAACGGGTCTGATTTATAATAGAAACCTGCACCAAGTTTATAAATCTCTATTTTTGTATGTGCTCAGTCTTCTCAGAAATACCGCACACAGATTTTTAGTGTGACATTTACACAAGCGGTTATGAGACCCCAGGTGAATCCATTTGAAAGCTATGATCCCTTAAATTCACTTCAGTGTAGATGAAGGGGAGGATTATTTTTAAGCCTTGAGACAGATTGTGTATGTGTGCCTTTCAGAGGGTGAATGGGCAGGACAACAGATTTAAGTGCCTTTGAATGGGGTATGGTAGTATTACCAGGCGCACCGGTTTGTGTCAAGAACTGCAACACTGCTGGGTTTTTCACGCTCAACAGTTTCCCATGTTTATCAAGAATAGTCCAGTACCCAAAGGACATCCAGACAACTTGACAACAAGCATTGGAGCGAGCATGGGCCAGCATCCCTGCGGAACGCTTGACACCTTATAGAGTCCAAGGAAGGTGTTTCTAATGTTTGCTATGCTCAGTTTATACTTTGTACTGCTCACTGATCACTTCCTTTTTTTTCTGGCCCTCCGCTGAGAGCAGGCGTGGATATGGAGGTGGTCCGACCCCAAGCTCCTATTACGGGGGTCATGAGTCTCCCCCCATCCTCTGTACTGGCTCCAGGGTCTCTGGTTCCCAACCTCCAGCCTACCTGCCAGCACAGACGCCTCCCCTCCACAGCACCCAGTGAGGCCAGCATGGGTGAGTCACACTTAACAGGGTGCCATCTGTTAAGTTTTTTCTCCCTTAATTAAAACAGTGTCAGACACAGGTGTGTAGTTTTTTTTTAAGTCATATGCTCAAAAAGATCAATTCAAGGATAAATACTCACACTGAAGAGTTTGGAAAAATTCAGATGCTAATACCTTCATTGCTTTGTAACGGTGACTAACGTGCCGATTTCCTCTCCAGAGCTGGACAGCGGCGTCGACCCAGAGACTGGAGAGAAAGCCCAGAGATGACCACACCACTCTCCCGCTCTTTCTACCTGGCCTGATCCTGGAGATCTGGGTCATATATAATGAATGTCTAGAACAGGTCAAGTGGTTTGGAACCTGGCTGTACAGACTATCTCAATGTTGTGAAATACTTTTCTCATCCCCTTTACATTGGTATGTGAACAAGCATTTACAAGTATCCATCAAGGAATATGAGGGGAAGTTTTTTTATTAGGGTGTATGGAGGCTTTTGGTACACTGCCATCTGCTTCTGTGCAGGGCAGGGAAAAGCAAACCTTTAAATACTTATGGCATTTCATTGCTCCCTTTTCTCATATTCTGAGCCACTGTCCAGATGAGTCAACAAAGACTCCCTTCATATTGCTTTGAATGGTCTTCAGGTCAGAGTATAGGAGATAAAGCCCAGGAATCCATGTACTTGCACGGTCTGTTGACATGTACAGTACCAGTTAAAGGTTAGGACACACCTACTCATTCAAGGGTTTTTCCATTGTGGAATAATAGTGAAGACATCAAAAATATGAAATAACACATGGAATCATGTAGTAACCAAAAAAAGTGTTAAACAAATCACAATATATTTCATATTTTAGATTCTTCAGAGTAGCCACCCTTTGCCTTGACAGCTTTGCACTCTGAACCAGCTTCACCTGGAATGCTTTTCCAATAGTCTGGAAGGAGTTCCGACATATGCTGAGCACTTGTTGGCTGCTTTTCCTTCACTCTGCGGTCTAACTCTTCCCTAACAATCTCACGTGGGTTGAGTTGGGTGATTGTGGTGGCCAGATAATTTGATGCAGCACTCCATCACCCTCCTTGGTCAAATAGCCCTTACACAGCCTGGAGATGTGTTGGGTCAATGTCCTGTTGAAAAACAAATGATAGTCCCACTAAGCACAAACCAGATGGGATGGCATATCGCTGCAGAAGCCATGCTGGTTAAGTGTGCCTTGAATTCTAAATAAGTCCCTGACAGTGTCACCAGCAAAGCACCCCCAAACCATTACACCTCCCAACACACTTGCTTCCCTGTTGGAACCACACATGCAGAGCTCATCTCAGAAAGACACTGAGGTTGGAACCAAAAATCTCATATTTAGTCTCAAAAGGACAGATTTCCACCGGTCTAATGTCCATTGCTCGTGTTTTTTTGGCACAAGTCTGATTGTTCTTTAGTGGTGGTTTCTTTGTAGCAATTTGACCATGAAGGCCTGATTCACGCAGTCTCCTCTGAAAAGTTGATTTTGAGAAGTGTTTGTTACTTGAACTCTGTAGCATTTATTTGGGCTGCAATTTGAGGCTCGTAACTCTAATGAACTTATCCTCTGCATGAGAGTTAACTCTGGGTCTTCATTTTGTGGCGGTCCTCATGAGAGCCAGTTTCATAGCGCCTGATGGTTTTTGTTACTGCACTTCTAGATACGTTAAAATTATTGACATTTTCCAGATTGACTGACTCATGTCTTAAAATAATGGACTCTCCTTTCTCTTTGCTTATTTGAACTTTTATTGCCATAAGGTATTTTACCAAATAGGGCTACCTTGTCACAATGCAAGTGACTGGCTCAAAGGCATTTAAAGAAATTCCATAAAAATGTACTTAACAAGGCAAACCTGTTAATTGAAATTCATTCCAGGGGACTACCTCACAAAGCTGGTTGAGAGAATGCCAAGTGCGCAAATCTGTCAAGGCAAAGGCAGACTATATTTTGATTTGTTATACACTTTTTTGGTTACTACATGATTCCATGTGTCATGTCATAGTCTTCACTATTATTCTACCATGAAATTAAGAAAAACCCTGGAATGAGTAGGTGTGTCCACTAGAGGTCGACCGATTATGATTTTAACGCTGATACTGATTGGAGGAACAAAAAAAAAGCAGATACCAATTAAATTGGATGATTGTATATGTAATAATGACAATTACAATACTGAATGAACACTTATTTTACTTAATATAATACATCAATAAAATCAATTTATCCTCAAATAATGAAACATGTTCAATTTGGTTTAAATAATGCAAAAACTAAGTAATATGTGCCATGTAAAAAAGCTAATGTTTAAGTTCCTTGCTCAGAACATATGAAAGCTGGTGGTTCCATTTAACATGAGTCTTAAAAATTCCCAAGTAAGAAGTTTGAGGTTGTAGTTATTGTTAGGACTATTTCTCTATACCATTTGTATTTCATATACCTTTGACTATTGGATGTTCTAATAGGTACTTTAGTATTGCCAGCCTAATCTCGGAAGTTGATTGGCTTGAAGTCATAAACAGCGCAATGCTTGAAGCACAGCGAAGAGCTGCTGGCAAATGCAGGAAAGTGATGTTTGAATGAATGCTTATGAGCCTGCTGCTGCCTACCACTGCTCAGTCAGACTGCTCTATCAAGTCTGAGTCTTAATTATAATAACACAGAAATATGAGCCGTAGGTCATTAATATGGCCAAATCCGGAAACTATCATTTCGAAAACAAACACTTATTCTTTGTGAAACACGGAACCATTCTGTATTTTATCTAACGGGTGGCATCACTAAGTCTAAATATTGCTGTTACATTGCACAACATTCAATGTTATGTCATAATTATGTACAAGTCTGGCAAATTAATTACGGTCATTGTTAGGAAGAAATGGTCTTCACACACTTCGCAACGAGCCAGGCAGCCCAAACTGCTGCATATACCCTGACTCTGCTTGCACGGAACGCAAGAGTAGCGACACAATTTCCCTAGTTAAAAGAAATGCATGTTAGCAGGCAATATTAACTAAATATACAAGTTTAAAAATATATACTTGAGTATTGATTTTAAGAAAGGAATTGATGTTTATGGTTCGGTACATTGCTGCTAAGATGGTACTTTTTTCATGAATGGCGCTTGTTAAATCACCCGTTTGGCGAAGTAGTTTGTGATTCAATGATAAATGAACAGGCACCGCATTGATTATATGCAATGCAGGACAAGCTAGATACACTAGTAATATCAACCACCATGTGTAGTTAACTAGTGAATATGTTAAGATAGTCTTGTTTATCAAATATGAGTTTAATGCTAGCTAGCTCCTTGCTGCACTCGCATAACAGGTAGTCAGCCTGCTACGTAGTCTGTTGGAGGGCAGTGTTATCGGCCATAATCAGTGCCCAAAAATGACGATTACCGATTGTTATGAAAACTTGAAAATGGGCCCTAATTAATTGCCCATTCCGATTAATCGGTCGACCTCTACTCCAGACTGGTACTGTATATGTGTAAAGTTGCTAACATACGGAGTCAAAAAAAAAGAGAAAAGTTAAACATGACCTATTGCATGGTTTTATGACTTCCTAATAGGCCTATTCAACACATTCAGGGATGTTATGGCCCAGATAAAATAGAACCTTGATGTAACCGGAAGTAATATTTTATTATCTGTTGTGTACTCAGATCTGGTTTATTTCAATATGCTGTGGTGAATTGCATTTTTTTCTCTCCATCCATTTAACTTTAATAAAGCTGAAGATAATATTTTTATGTCCTTTGCTGAGAGAAACCTATCCTTAAAAAGGCTCAAAACAGTATAACCTGTTTCCACTTTAACTGGGTACTACAGTGCTATAAACAATACTCATGGAAGATACTTATTTAATCTGCCACGACTAAAGATACACAATGAACTGTGAGTCAGACCGTATTCGATTTGAATTTTATAGCAAATCAAACATACATGGCTACTGTGATGCTTGATTATCGACACACATACTTGGTTGAGAACAGACAATCCAGGCCAAACATTTAGTATTTTTGCAAAATAGCATCCCAAAAGAAAACAGTAGGCTGTACTATGTACACTAGCGGTCTGTTTGCCCACTGGTCTACCAACCCATTTCTTTCCTCATTTATCTTCACTCTGCTCCCTGTCCTCCTCCAGCCTGGTCATCGCCTTTCTTCTTGATTCCAGACACTATGTCATCAATGCGGAGCAGCAAGATGGCTGTCTGAAAGGCAAGAAGAGATCAAAATTATATTAGTGGGGTTCACTGAAACCAGTGACTGTTTAAAGTCAAAACGAAAAGAGACACTAAAGGTGCCCTGAGTTGCATTGTATTCACTTTGATGTGAAGGAGATAAGGCACTGGAAAGCACTCATCCTTTAGAGTAGTAGTAGTGAAAATGTTTTTGCATGGTGTCTGACTGCATTCACTATTGACAAAGTAAAACAGAATTCGTCCATGCCTTGTACAATATGTTTTAAAAACAGTAAGTCTCAAGCATTTGCAGCAGATACATTCGAGATGAATCTCACTTTCAACAGCAGCCCATTAGCCCCTCTTACCTCCACAGCAGTCTTGTAAGTCTGGGCCTTGACAGCCAGCGGCTCACAGATGCCAAGCTCCATCATGTCTGCCAAGGTGCCAGTCTCTCCGTTCACACCCCATGATGCACAGGCCTCCAGGGTGTGCTTGGCCTACAGAGGGGGAGGTAAGAAATAAAACATAGCTGTGCCCAACAAAATGATAAAGGTGCATATTTTAGAGCAAAACCACACGTACCCTGAGAGAGGTGAGCACGCGGATGGTGGAGGCTCCACAGTTTTGGATGAGTGTACGGGGGATAACCTCCAGGGCCTGGGCCACGGCACGGTAGGGCCACTGCTCCACCCCAGTCAGGGTCTTGGAACGCTCCATCAGCCTCTTGGACACAGCCATTTCCACCGCCCCACCTCCAGGGAGTAGAGATGGGTCCAGTAGCACGTTACGACACACCTGCATTGCATCCTGCAAGTTACGCTCCACCTCCTGAGGGACAGAGAGACACACACACCATTAACACTGTTTGGTTCCACAATGAAGCATTGAGCATAATAGGATACCATGAGGATCAAATCATCCTGTCTTGTTACGGTATGCCTGAAAATGAGCTGCTTCTGCCGCAAAGGAGACGTCTTAACATATTCTTGTGCATGAGGGGTAACTTGATACGTACAGCCAGGATCTCTTTGCTGGCTCCTCTCAGCAAGATGGTGCAGGCTTTGGGGTCTTTGCACTCTGTGACGAAGGTGAAGTACTCGTCTCCAATCTTCTTGATCTCAAACAGGCCGGCGCCAGTTCCCACGTCTTCCTCACGCAGCTCATCTGTGCGGCTGGCGATGCGAGCCCCACATGCCCTGAGAATATGATATCAGCGTTAATAGTCAATTAACAATTTAAAAGGATTAATAGTTAGGACATCTTCAGAATACTATACTGTGTGGAATGGACCTTACCTTGAAATGCGGTTGTTGTCAGTCTTTCTGACACGGCGGATGGCTGTGATGTTGGCCTTCACCAGATAGTGTTGTGCCAGGTCTGGGGAGATGAGTGGAGAAGTGAGTTTCTCTGGTCAGTGCAGGGGAGCTTTGGTGGATTAAGAGCGGTTGCTAAAATTGTACATACAGATTTTGTATGTGAAGTACCTGAGATGCCCTTCTCGGTGAAGATGAGGTCTGGCTTGAGGCGGATGATGTCTTCACAGATTGTCTGGATGTACTCTTCCTCCATCTGAAGGATCCTAGAAAAATCCTCCTCACGTGTGATCTCAATGTCAGTCTGCATAGAAACACAACATTTATTGGCAAGTACCTACTACTGTTATTTTTATACTGTACGTGTGTGCTGGTAATGCATTTGTGTGGATGTATGAATGACACTGTGTACATGTGTTTTCAGTACCTGGCTCTCGCCCTTCTTGTACTCCAGGGAGCAGTCCAGTAGGATGATGCGGGGGTTCTTGATCATTCTGCGCATGCGGGGGTGAGTGACATCCTTGTTGACCATCACTCCTTTTAGCACACATGAGTCCTCAATGAAGCCACCAGGCACCTATAACCATAGTAAAACAAGGAGGAATCAACCAACCTGGTGTCATTTTCCCAATGACCACACCCTTGTCATACTTATTGTTGTCAATCTTGTAACAGCAAGACCTTTAACGTTTACCTTCTCCACTTTGGCGTACAGCTTAATGTTGATCTCCTTGCGTCCGTGCTCCTCCAACTCCACAGTGCGCACGGCATCCAGGGCAATATTACACGCCATGGTAGACCAACGGCTCAAGGCCTTGGTGCAGATGGCAGAGTTGATGATCTTCAGCATCTGCGCCCTGTCATTCACATCCACCGGGGTGCTGGGAGGGAACAGAGACAGTCGGTCAATAGAATAGAGTGTAAAAGTGTGCGAGGGAGGATTGTGTGTGTAAGTGTATGCAATCTATACCTGATGTCTTTGAGCATGTCGAGCATGTCATCCAGGGCGTGTCTGTAGGCACTGATGATGACTGTGGGGTGCATCTGCTGCTCCAGGAACTGCTCTGCTACAGACAGCATCTCCCCAGCTAGAGACAGACAAAATATTGAAAAAATATGTTAACCAAGAGCTGTTTTAAAAATGTGCACACTCAGTACGATGGCTTAGGGGACGATTGATTCTTACGCATCAACAACGTGGCCCTCTCGGAGTCGGAGTGCCACAACATCCAGTCCTAAATAGCCTGAAGCTCAAAAGGGTACATTGACTATGTTGAAGAGGTTGACTGGATCTCAGTCAATTCCATGTCGATGGAGTGAGATGAAATATTTCCACGACCAGGCCACTTACCAAGGATGATGACTGACGTGGTGCCGTCTCCCACCTCCTCATCCTGGGTGCGGCTGATCTCAATCATGGACTTGGCTGCCGGGTGCTGCACTTGGATCTGTGTTTGTTTACAGGAAAGGTAACTTTAACAGACCTGAATGCGTTTACATTTACCATCTTCCAAATACAGTGTAAGGGTGCTTATGGGAAATGTATTGCAGAAACCTCACCTCTCGGAGGATGGCATTGCCATCGTTGGTCATGACAATGCCGCCCATGGGGTCTAGCAGCATCTGTTAATAGATAGGGAAAGGTTAAGACAGTTGTATTTTGGTGTCACTTTGGGATTTAAGTATCTAAGGGCCAGGAATTGTGTCTTGGTACAAACCTTCATCATGGCTCTTGGTCCCAGGCATGTTCTGATGACATCTGCTATTGCCTGTAAAAGTAGACTTCGTAAGGCTGCAGGAATTTCTCATGTTTCATTATCGCAATTAAACCTCAGTCAGAAGTAAAATTATTGGGTAATGGGAAGGGGAAGTCCGAGTGGTGTCATCTTTACCTTTGCTGCACTGATGTTCCCCTTCTGAACCTTGCGTCCAGACTCTCTTTTCATATTCTGGCCTTAAGAGAGAAGATCATTGAGGTGGCGACAGAGAGGGGCAGTCTCGAACTAGGCCTATACGCAAAATGACTGACCATGATGCTGCGGTTTGTTCAGTGTATTTAGCAACTTGACGGACAACAAGTGTGTAGTTATAAGTACATTTAATTTCTGAAATTACATTTGCAAGATTGTTAACTGCCGTGTTGCCACTGCCCGAACCAGATACTGAGACCAACCCCAAAAACGGGGAGATACCAGGGAAATAGCTCACCTTAAAATGTAACTTAGCTAGTAAGGCAGCTAGCAAATTCTTATCCATTAATCTTACCCGAAGGGTTTGTCTAACTACGTTTGATGGCGTGCATAACAATACCAAATAGAACGCTAGCTGAACAGTATCCTGTTTATTACCCAAATTTGATAAGTTTATAGCCGATTGTTCCGCTAACAGCGCAGCATGACTGTCACAACTCGAGACATCACTGGCTAGCTAGGCCCGAACGCCGGGCATCACCTCGCGTGAATGAAAAAGCTCACAAATATAGCAAGATATAAAATACACTTAAAACACTAATGTATTTAATTCATTGATAAATGTTGTAACTTTATCACTCACTCAACACGACGATTGGTCTTCCCATCATTTTGGCAGCGTGCGTAGATCAACCGGCTACCAAGTTCTCAAACGCAGCACAGGAAAGGCTAATTGTTTGTGGCTGGGCGGGTTGGGGAAAAAAATGACCAATTAAGGACGAGGGAATTTTGATGAACAGCCGTACAACCCAATCTGCGTGACTACGAAAGAGGAAGTCGCCAGTGGGCGCTATCTTCAACTTTATATTGTTTCCTCGTGTGATTACCCTAGCAAATTAAATCCTATGTCGCAGTACATATGGACATTATATAGAAACCCAATAAATAACCAGCTCTGTTGTATCAATTATGTGCATGACGGCATAAAACTACCTGTATCTTCAAACATTTACTAGGCTTACCATTTGGTGCACTGTACGTACAACCTTCATCACGCACAGGTATTGCATTTTGGGATATGTAGTCCAGAGAGAAACAAGACCATTCTGTAACATATCAAATAATACCCATGCATTGGACATTGCCCGACCTTCATAACTCTCTTTTCATGAAAGAAACAAATGATTTCAGTAGTTACTGTTGATAAAGAGATATGATGAAGGGCGAGCCGGTCAAGGATCGATGCAGACAAGGTGGTAGATTGTATGACAAGCGACAGTTTATTCAGAGTAAAGATATCTGGTACAGCGTATATAAGGGCCCTTCTATTAGCTCATGAGGAACCAACAAAAAAAGCCCCGCTAATCGTTTGCACAAGCAATTAATACAGAACAGAAAGTAGGTTGATTCTAGAAGTTCGGTTCTTCGGATTGGTTCAGGCTCAGGCTGGGGTGTAGTCTTCCGTCATTGGCTCAGTTGTCTGTCCGTCATCGTAGAATCCCTCCGTGCCTGTTCTGTCACACAATGTTCAGCTAGAAAAAGGAGGTTATGTGTGTGCGCTGGTTTGTCTCCAAGTCAAGGTTGTCTCTCCCTGCCAATGTGTGTAGGAGTCTTATCTGTATGTCCTCGGTAGTTAGTGTATAATGTGTGTGCGTTCGTGTCCTCACTGGATGTTGTGGCCGAACTGAAGGCTAGCACCTGTGGCTAGGATGTATCCTATTTTGACAGTGTTGTGGATGATTTAAGTGAGTCTGTGAAAATACGTTGCTATGTGTTGTCTAAGTTACAGCAAGGCAATAGCAGTAAGTTGGTCACCTGCATAAGATGGTCACCTGCATAAGAATTAACATTTCTTTACATTACTCAAATGCAAATAAAAGCTCAACGAGACGTAAGTCAAATGACACGTAAAACATAAATCGCAGAAGAGGGGCTAGCTGATGTAACTATACATTCTAGGAAAATAAATAATTCCAATAAATATCACTGTAATTTCCAATAACGAATAAACATATCTCTCTAACAAAAATTACTAATATGTGGATTATGTGCGAAATTGTGTATATAACACGAAACAAAATAGTGATATTGAGTGTCTTTAAGTATGTAAAAATCAAATCGAGTTAAATTTGATAAATTCGGGACAATGAGGCATTTCAAACTTTATTTTTTTTATTTAACTAGACAAGTCAGTTAATAAGAACAAATTCTTATTTACAATGACGGCCAACCGGGGCACAGTGGGTTAACTGCCTTGTTCAGGGGCAGAACTTCAGATTTGTACCTTATTAGGTCGGGGATTCAATCCAGCAACCTTTCGGTTACTGGCCCAACTAGGTTGCCTCTCCTCAAGAGCATTTATGGAAGATGCACAAAAGTGTGCAAATGTATGTCAAAAAGAAAGACATACCCAGATGAGATTCTTGGCATAAAAGTCCAACTGAAATCTAAGCCTGTCCATAGTGCTTCAGTAGTCTTCACCCTATTTTCACACAAAACTGGATAAGTGTGTCTGCTAAGACACAGTTTCCCAAACTCATTTTGTTTTTTGCCCTTGCACTACACAGCTGATTCAAATAACCAACTCATCATCAAGCTTCAACTATTTGAGAAAACTGTGTCGTGCTAGGGGCGAAAAAACTGCACGCAGGGGGGCCCAAGGACCGAGTTTGGGAAACCACATGCTAAATGACCAAAATGTAATGTCAAATTTATTTTCTTGTGTAAATCTTTTTGTATCAGATATTTTGTTACTTTTTGTTTGTTTCCCCTTTTTTCTCCCTCATCGCTGCAACTCCCTCAAGAGCTCGGGAGGCAAAGGTAGAGTCATCCCCCGAAACATGACCCACCTACCTCGCTTCTTAAAACACACCCACTTAACCCCGAAGCCAGCTGCACCAATGTGTCAGAGGAAACAACCTTTGAAACACCAGAGGAAACACAACTGACAACAGAGGTCAGCCTGCAGGCACCCGGCCAGCCACAAGGAGTCGCTAGACCGTGATGAGCCAAGTAAAGCCCTCCGGCCAAACCCTCCCCTTGCCCGGACAACGCTGGGACAATTGTGCCCCGCCCTATGAGACTCCCAATAACGACCGGTTGTGATACAGCCCGGGATCTAACCCGGGTCTGTAGTGACGCCTCAGTGCCTTAGACCGCTGCACCACTCGGGAGGCCCCTGTATCAGACATTTGATTCTATTTTTATCTATTTGCTGAGCAGGCACTTTTTTATTTGTACCCGTAAGCAACTTTGCATAAACTGTTGCACATAATTTTTCCTTTTCTACATTTATCTATAGTCTGACTGAGGTACCTTACTCAGAGTCAAGGACGCTACACTAGTATGCCTTTCTTGGGAATATTAATAGCAACCACCAAGTCACCAGTTTAACTGCAAAACCAATCTGCACGTGTTGCCTATTACTGTACTTGCAGATGCTCCATCCTCTCACATTGAGAACATTACTCTTTTGAAGCCCCATGGAAAAAACTGCAGATTTTTAAATGTAGAAGTCCTCTATGTTATGAGTATTCAGTGTTGCTGGTAAGTCAGAGAAACCCAAAGGAGATCTTCTGGTCGGAAACTGTGTATTGCAATGGATGGCTCCTTTTTCCCCCTTATAGTTCATGTCTTCTGCTTCTTTGCCAGTCCACCCACTCATCCCTTGTTTTTTCTTCTCTCTCTTCATTGCGCTCTCACAAGTCTTCTCTGGCAGTGCCCAGGACAAGGGGATGTGTGGCCACCTCCTTCAGATAGTTGAGGAAATCATTCACCTCATGGCCACCCTATTGACATATACGGACGGTTAAAACTGTGAAGGAAAGTATCAGAATATTGATTACAGAGCATTAAGTGTTATTTAATCCATGTCCTTTGGAGGAGGAAAAGTGGTGTTGTAGCCTAACCTTGTATATCCGAGGTTGGTCCTTCTGTCCTGCTGAGACAAAGAAAATAGCGGGGAAACTGGGAAGAAGGACAACAACAGATGAGATTAAAATAGCAGACCGGTCTCTTCAGTTTACCAGCAAAGTAGTCCTCCAAGAACCTCTCCAGGGATTTCCCGTCCCGTCTGCAATGGATGGACAGATTAGCAGTGTGACAGCTGGCCAGACTGCATAAGGAAGGGTCTGTGATGGTCATGTGTTGTCGTAACTCATGTGAACTCCTCCTGCATGCTGTACTTGTGGCCCTCCCTGTTCCTGATGGTGATGAGAGACAACTTTCCCCCGTCGGACGGCCCCGGGCCAAACTCCTCCTCCAGCTCATCCTGGAACTCTGCTCTGTTGGCCACAGCGTAACTCAGTCCCTGAGACTGGAACTGAGTGGTCACTTTCATCACCCTAGGGAGAGAGAAGGGGTAGTGAAAGTGATGGAGAGAGAAAAAGAGAGAGGTGGGTATCAGGTAAGAGAAGTTTCTGTCCCCGTGCTGTGGCCTTCACCAGCTGGCCATCAGGTTTATAGGGACTAGGTGAATTTGCCCCATGCCATCATCATGCTGTCCTCAAACTTGCTGTTGAGTCGTGGGGGCCGGAAGAGCACCACCGTTCTGGTTAAGAGAGACACAAGAGGAGAGTGACATCATAAGGTACTACTACTTGGCAATAATCTATGATGTCATATCCAACAAATGTGCCCTCATAGTCTAGTGACCAGAGGACTGAATGTTCAGAACCCAGGTGGGATTATATGTAAGTGGAGCTACAGCACATACTCTGATTCCACACCGTGTTTGAGGCCCAGGTTCAGGTCTGCAGTGTGGGTGTAACAGTATAACTTTAAACCGTCCCTCGCCCATACCCGGGCGCGAACCGGGGACCCTCTGCACACATCAACAACAGTCACCTACGAAGCATCGGAACCCATCGCTCCACAAAAGCCGCAAAAGTAGTAGTCGGAACTACTACTTCAAGGTCTCAGAGCAAGTGACGTCACCGATTGAAAGGCTATTTAGCTCGTACCACCGCTAACTAAGCTAGCCGTTTCACTGTCTCTCATTGCACTAGACGCCTTCAGAAACTCAGCCATCTGAGAGCTGTCAGCACCTGAGAAAAAACCTGACAGCAGGGAGGGAGAATATAAGTCCCTCATATAGTTCACTAAAAATATACATGCAATTGTTTTATTTCAATAGACTAAAGGATCTCTACTTTGCTGTGATTAATAAAGTGAACTCACCAACCACACTGGCTTCAAAATTGTTGATGAATGCATCCAGGTCTCTGTGCAGAGGAATGGAACTGGGACCTGCCTGTTTTTTCATGAAGCTCACAATGCCATATATGAGAACATGGGACAACATTAGATGAGTCATACATACACTAAAACACAAACACAAACCAGAGCAGCAATGATTTTAAAGTAGCCACCTGCACTCCTGGGTCCATCATAAGCAGCAAAGTCCTCTCCGTTGCGGAAGATTTTGAGTGTGGTGGGGTTCCCATTGACGCCAAAACGTCCACACGTCTCAGAGTTCACTGTGCAGTCTACCTGGGGAAAATGACAGAAACCTGTTTAATAGCAGTGCATTCAGAGTGGCGGTATGTAGAAGCAGCCCTGATGTTAAAGCTACTGTGGGAACTGATCTCAATTCACCAATAAAGATAAAAGAGAAGCAACAGAGCTTTCATGGAAAGTTGACCCCCACATTGTAAAGCAATACCCATCCCATGGAACAAAATAGATTGTAACGAATCTGGATGCAAGTAAATAAAATGCATCCCCTGGGGTGTCGTGTGGAGAAACTATTATACTCACTTTAGCTAAAGACACTGTCCCTTTTCGTTTTGTTGCTGCAGTTTCATATTCTGGGGCTAGTTGCTGGCGGTGACCACACCTGAAAGAGAGATGGGATGAAGGGAGGCGCCATACAAAGGAAGCGAATGATAAAATTTCACAAATGCTAGAGGCAAGTGTGCCAGCTGAGATATCAGGTGACTTAGAAAAGTGTTAAAGAGAGACCTAGACAAGTCATAATCCACTACTTAAATATGTCCGCGCAGAATGACATATATTTGTCAACAAATAATGTAACACTGTTAGTTTGAATTGAGCAGACACATTGAGTCAATAAAGCGTTCTAGATTAAGACAGTTTTATCGACTAACGTTAGATTAACTATTTACAGTTAGAACTGTGCAGCTATCTACAACATTGTGCGGTATAATCGATATTAAAATCAGGAATGAATTTGTATTTACTAAACATGTTTAGATGGCTGTCGTTCGTGCGTGCTAATTCATTAGCGAAGAACTCCAACAGTCTCGTACTCTGCTACCGTGTAATCGAAATCAGAATTCCCGAGCACGTCGCTGGCGGCTACGAAGACGTTCTGCTGAGACAACGCAAAAAGCAAGAACAGGCTAAATGGACCCAAGGTACCCATCGCAGCAGGTGGGCGTGAGTGTAGTAGAGCCGTTACCAGGCACATATGTGTGGGTCTAGTAGACGTCGAGATGTGCGCCTTGGAGATTGCACTCTTATAACATCTCAGTCATCAACGAAAGGAATTAATCAAAAAAAGGCAAACGGATAAATTACGTTTATTTTGTATAAAATATATAACTCTTGTACAGGTAGTATTACCGTGCATAATACATGCACAACTCAGGGAATTGAAAAAAGTATTTAAAAAAAAAAACATGTACATTACTGGACTAAACACCATGTCTATTTATAGTATTTATTCAACTTTTGCCACACTAAGAGACTATGTTCCCTCATCCCCAGTAGTGCATTTGAGTGATAACTTTTAGACAAAGGGTGCATTTCTTTCAATAAATTAGTGATGTACAGTTACACAGTGTTCACTGTCAAAATTGGTTCTGGTAAAAATTGAAAAGCTGCCATCTTTCGAGCTGCTGGTGTTGCTTCTGCTCAGATGATTCTGATATGAGTTTATTAAAAGCATTCATATGCCCTCAATGTTGCTTCCAGATTTCACCAGCCTTGAATTGGTTAGTATGAATATACTGCAGTCAAGTATCTTCTCTGCTCCTCTCCTTTGAAGTATCTGAATTTAGTTCTGTCCTTTTTGGGTTGGTTCTGTCAAGTTCAGTCCTGCTCCTCATCTGTGACTGTCTGCTGTTCAGTGGTCACAGCTTCGTCCTCTAAGTTGACCTGGCGGGCAGCGGTGTGGAACAGGCGCATCAAGTCCCGAAACCGCCGAGACACCTGGACAAGAGAGAGATAAAAGAGTCAGTGGACGAGGGTTAATTTCACAAGCCAAGACTTTTCAACAAGTGTATTACTGTTGGATTTTTTATAGTTCGGTTACAAAAAAACAACCTTCACCTCATTGAGTGTCTTATTGCCAAGTTGGGTGGAAATTGCCTGGAAAGTACTCTGATTGGCACCTTGCTGCTGACAGGTGGTTAGAATGACACGGTCAGCCTCCCTGTAACCCAAAGAGGATTATCACTAACAAAAACATTTTAAAACATTAAACAAATACCAAATATTTTCAGGACCGTCTTTCTCACCTTGTCCAGAGTATGACCTTCTCCCCACTGGCAGTAAGGGAGATGTTTTTGGCACACACCGGGGGATCGGAAGAGGGGCTGGGACAATGCTGCAGGGGGGTCAGGGGGTTCTCCATCTCCCCGCTAAAGGCTGTTGGGGGGCAATCAGACACCCCCGAGCCTTCTCCATCCCCCCTACTCCTCTTTGGCAAGGGGCTGTTTTCTCTCTCCGCATCCTTCCACTCTTCCTCATCATCCTCCTTCTCAGTGAGGGGGAGTGAGCCTTCCTCAGGACCCTCCCATGAAGGGGCTCCTTGCTTTTCTGAAAAGCATAATGGTTGTTAATCTGCAATGTGTGAAAGAGTTTAAAGGGGGGCTGAACTTCCTGATTTGGCTCTAGTGTTTTGTCTCGTTCAGAAATGCAGCAATCATGACTGAAGCCAAACAAGAGTTGTCCAAATGGCCTTCACCACTACAGACCACGTGTATGGCGTTGTGTGGGCGAGCGGTTTACTGATGTCAACGTTGTGAACAGTGTTCCACGGTGGCTGTGGTTTATGGTATTGGCAGGCATAAGCTACGGACAACGATTGCATTTTATCAATGGCAATTTGAATGCACAGAGATACCGTGACGAGATCCTAAGGCCCATTGTCGTGTTATTCATCCGCCCCAATCACCTCATGTTTCAGCATGATAAGGCAAGGTCCCATGTTGTAAGGATCTATACACAATTCCTGGCAGCTAAAAATGTCCCAGTTCTTCCATGGCCTGCAGACTCACCAGACATGTCACCCATTGAGCATATTTGGGATGCTCTGGATCGCCGTGTACAACAGCATGTTCAGTTCCCACTAATATCCAGCCACTTCACACAGCCATTGAAGAGTGGGACAACATTCCACAGGCCACAATCAACAGCCTGATCAACTATGTGAAGGAGATGTGTGGCGCTGCATGAGGCAAATGGTGGTCACACCAGATACTGACTGATTTTCTGATCCACGCACATACTTTTTTTTTTAAGGTATCTGTGACCACCAGATGCATATCTGTATTCCCAGTCATGTGAAATCCATAGATTAGGGCCTAATTCATTTATTTCAATTGACTGATTTTAAAATATGAAATGTAACTCAGTAAAATCTTTGAAATTGTTGCATGTTGCGTTCATATTTTGGTTCAGTATAGATAACTTGACCAGGTCTTGAAGTCGTCTAGGCTAGATAGTGCTGGCCGACTTATTTCGCGACCGTGGCAAAATTGGTTTGACATTGAATAGCCTCTCTGGAGCTAGTTAGGGACAGTCAATGAATTACACAAAGGAAATGGGACAATTACTTACGTTGCACATCTTTTAGTTGTCTCATTAAATGCTTCCAATATTTGTATATGCAATTCTAAAATGTATAGTTGGTTTGACGTTTAAGTCATAGACACTTGGCAACATTGACAAACATTTTGTCCATGTACATTGTCATCTACTGATGGTCCCCAACTACCCTGATAGGGATATTGAAAGTCAAACCAAATTGACCATAGGCATTAAAATCAGGTCGCATGCAGCTGCACTTCGAATTGATGATTACTTGGGTGCTGACAGCTGTGGGCAGGATTTAAATAAACCCAAAAGGAAAACAGTACCCTTCATTCCGTGACATACCATTTTGTCCTATCATCTCGCAAATCTCAGTTTTGGACAAGACTGACTTTATGACTCTTATCGATGCCACAATGCTGTTTTCAAAACGAGAAATTGTTTTTAGGGGCAGTCGCTCTTTAAAGTTTTTCATTCTATAGGTAACAAATGTATTTTCAGCCATATTACTTATGTAGATCAGTTTTACTTTAGTTGCTTTTGACCAAATAATGACAACAACCTTAATTCATACAGCATAGGTAGTACATTTCTTACCAGGATGTGGACTGTTGACTTCATCTTTTACTTCAGTGTCCACCTCTTGCTCTTCCTCTTTATCTTCCTCCCTCTCCTCTTCCCTCTCTTCCTCCCTCTCCTCACCGCCTGTCTCAGTGTGGAGGTTGGCTGTGGGGCTGGTTGCCGTGGGGTACAAGGGGTCAAGGCTCTTCATCGCCCTGGGGATGCCATCGGAAGCCTGAGCGAAGACCGCATGTCACATTCTGTCATCTCCATAACTCATTTTATTCACACAGACAGTTTAGAACAACAAAACACTAGACTACGAGGCTACCTTGTTGCCATGGCAGCGAGAGCATCCTTTCCTCTTGTGTCTGCGAAGCTTGGCATCATGGCTGGCACCATGACAGAGGCAGAAGCAGTCCTTTTCTGGCCAATCACACTCCTGTGAAGGAAGACAACCAGCCAAATCAGAATCATAATTGCAAATGCAATTAGAAATCAATAAACGATACAGTCCACATTTCCTCAAACCTTGTAGATGCCATGAGAACCCATCTTTCTCCTCCGGCTGCGACCTGTCATTGGTGGAATCTCTTCTTCCTCTAGATCAGGGAGGGTCACTTCTTCAAAACCACCACTTGCCCCTCCCCCTGACCCCAAGCCAACACCCTCGCCTCCGTCTATTCCGCCCCCTACCTCCTCTGGCCAACAAGCCTCTTCAAACTGCCCTGGACGGGCTGAGGGTGGGCGGAGCTCGTCAAAGAATACCCAGAATTCCCCTTGCAAGTGGGTGTGGCCTTTCAGGAGAGAGGACATCTGTGCTTTAAGCTGTAGAAAACAGAGGTGGATTACACTTGTGATTTAACATTGGTTTACTGTGCTGACAACTAATGTGAATGGTGTAGAATACTGCCATACCTCCTCAATGCTGGCAGGACTGAGGCCAGGTCCCCCCTGCAGAGCACGTACGATTTTCTGGTAGTGAGAAAGGTTTTCCCCAAAACTAATCTCCAGCTGCCTCAGGAAGCGTCGACTCCTCTCAAATGCCTGCTGCTCCTCAAACTGGACAGGACATAAAACATCATAGTCGAAGAGTATTAATGGCTTTTTCAGCAGTGAGAACTTTGCAGATTCACTACAATGTGTTTGGCTACAAGACAAATAATAATTTTGTTGAACATAATTATATTTATATATATATATATCTCAACACTAGAGTTCGACCGATTTCAAGTTTTCATAACAATTGGCGTTGCATATAATCAATGCGGTGCCGGTTAATTTATCATCGAATCAGTTTACTTCGCCAAACGGGGAATGATTTAACAAATGCACATGCGCGAAAAAAGCACAATCGTTGCACGAATGTACCTAACCATAAACATCAATGCCTTTCTTAAAATCAATACACATAAGTATATATTTTTAAACTTGCATATTTAGTTTTAAAAAATTCATGTTAGCAGGCAATATTAACTAGGAAACTGTTTCACTTCTCTTGCATTCATTGCACGCAGTGTCAGGGTATATGCAACAGTTTGTGCCGCCTGGCTCGTTGCAAACTAATTTGCCAGAATTTTACACAATTATGTCAACATTGAAGGTTGAGCAATGTAACAGCAATATTTAGACTTACGGTTGCCACCCATTCGATAAAATACAGAACGGTTCCGTATTTCACTGAAAGAATAAACATTTTGTTTTTGAAATTATAGTTTCCGGATTTGACCATATTAATGACCAACGGCTCGTATTTCTGTGTTTATTACATTATAATTAAGGCTAAGATTTGATATTTGATAGAGCAGTCTGTCTGAGCAGTGGTAGGCGGCAGCAGGCTCATAAGAATTTATTCAAACTTTACTGTGTTTGCCAGCAGCTCTTCGCAATGCTTGATTCACACCGCTGTTTATGACAAGCCTATCAACTACTGAGATTAGGCTGGCAATACTAAAGTGCCTATTAGAACATCCAATAGTCAAAGGTATATGTAATACAAATGGTATAGAGAGAAATAGTTGCCGCGTTATAATTCATATAATAACTACAACCTAAAACTTCTTAACTGGAAATTTTGAAGAACTGGGAATATTGAACCACCAGCTTTCATATGTTCTGAGCTAGGAACTTAAACGTTAGCTTTTTTACATGGCACATATTGCACTTTTACTTTCTTCTCCAACACTGTGTTTTTGCATTACTTAAATCAAATTGAGCATGCTTCATTATTTATTTGAGACAAAACAGATTTTATTTATGCATTATATTAAGTTAAAATAAGTGTTCATTCAGTATTGTTGTAATTGTCATTATTACAAAAAATATATAAAAATGGTCCGATTAATCGGTATCGGCTCATTTTGGTCGAAAAACGTTGAAAAATCATAATTGGCCAACCTCTAATGAACACTCTGTTACATAGGGCCTGATCCTTAATAAGCATATATGAAAATGGCTGTGATGTCATCCTTACCAGACCACACTCCAAAGCCTGCTCCGGGAGGAGGAAGGCCGCAAAGTCTCTGAGGAGATCTGGCCATTCCCCCAGGACAGGACGGAGCTGGGAGAAGAGCTCCACTGCGCTGCGCCCCTCACCCTCCTGCTCAAACTCATATAGCAGCCCCAAGAACTCCTCCACCTTACCAGGTACACCCTGAAGGGCTTCCCGCACCTGAGGGAGGAAGACGGGTTCAAGAGTTAAAGTTAACCTTTTCTTTTTATTGGATAACTGCTACTAAAGCTTTGCAACTTGTTTTGAAGTATGTCATTTAGAGTATGCTATCCGAGATCCAAAATCCCAAAAAACAAAATCCATTTTTGTTCCTTACCCTGTTGAGGTAGGCCTGTGCAAAGGCGATGTCCTTGCTCTCTCTGAGGGGGTCGTTGTCTAGAATGTGGTCGTCATAGAGCAGCAGCAGCTTGGACGTATCCTTACTGTCCCTCTCCGGACGACGACTACGCCTCAGACTGCGAGGAGGCCTGCCTCGCCCTGAGGGTACCCAACCACAGGAAAAGAGAGAAGATACAAAACAAGGATTCAAATTAGTACTTATATGGAAGTGAATACTTAGTAGACCATTTCTGAGAACATGAAACCATTTTCTAGTGGGTCTCCATCACCCCTAGACCTGAGACTGACCTCTGCCACGTCCAGCTCCCTTCCCACTGGCTCTGGGGGTTCCCTCCCCAGGAGGCACGTCCTCCTCTCCAGGGACCTTACTGACCCCGCCGTCTCCAGACTCCAGCCCCTCCCCCTTGGTGGGCCCCTCCTCCTCCTCAGAGTTTTCCTCCTGGGAGTTCTGGGAGACGGGAGAGTTGGGTGAGGTGGGTGAGTTTGGAGAGTTGTCCTCCTCAGAGTCACACAGCCTCCCCTCTGAGGCCAGCCATGTCAGCTTCTTCATGGTCTCCTGTGGGATAAATGGTGAGCGACCGTTAGCAGGCTTAAGGAGAACTAATGAAGAGACTATTCTTAACTTTCTAGATATATTAAGGTAGAATCTTGTAAAAATAGAAAATTTGCTAGCTGTCCGAATAGGTAACCTTACGCTACTTTCATGCCAAAAAATTCAGACTTAAACCTTTAAGTTACGTACCTGCAGCTCGGGCACTGAGAGAACAGACTCCTCTGAGGCTGATGACATCACTTCCTCTTCATCTTCATCCTGAGTCAGGTCATCAAAATCTTCCTCTTCCTCCTCCTCCCCTTGCCTCTCCTGCTCTCCATCCCCGTCTTTCTCTCCATCCTTCTCTCCTCCTCCATTCGGTCCTCCATCTCTTTCTCCCTCTTCTTCCCCCTCTCCACTTCCCTTTCCATCTTCACCCTGCTCTCCGTTTCTCTCCTCCTCTCCCCCTCTTCCACTGTCTCCTTCTCTTTGGTCACCCTCTTCTCCACCATTCTTCTCTCCTCCTCCTCCAGTTTGTTCCTGTGCTACAGTCCTTCCACTCAGCATGCCCATGCCATGCACACCACAATCTACCTCCTCTTCTTCCCTTCTCTCATCCTCTTCACCACTATTTCCCTCAGGTGGTATTTCAGGTATGTGCGTTGATCTAGCTGCCATGCACCACCTCTCTAGCCCCACCTCTCTCCTCTCTTCTTCTCCCCCTATCTTGTTATTCTCCACCCCATCCTCCCCTCCCTCCATTTCACCAACCACCATTCTCTCCAGGGCGTCAGCATGGCTTTCCAGGCTGGAGCAGGGGCTTCCAGAGGGTGACTCAGAAAGTGTCAGGAGGGGACCCTCCACATCCCCCCATCCCTCCTTCTCTTCCAGCTCCCCCTCTTCCCGTAATCCCTCCACCAATCGGTGCAGCTGCTCCTCTAAACTCGACCCGGAAGCATGTCCGCTAGTCAGAACACTGTTGCTGGGCAACCGGACACTCAGTGCCTGCTGGTAGCCCATTGTGCCATTAGGTAAAGTGGTGTGTGGCGAGAGGCAGGAAGGTATGCCATTCGTTAACCCAGTAATATTGTGTTGGGGTGCAGGCAACAGACCAAACGGGAGGCTTTCAGACCGGTGAAACCCATTCTCTGAAGCATTGGATGACACGGACCCGTTTGAAACCAGGCAGTTTTTGGGCACCCATAGCATTTGCATAGAACCATGGGTCGCAGTTTGTACCAGTACATACTGGTCATTCTTAGGGGCTGAGAAGCTCTGGATGATTGACGGAGACATAATATCATGGGAGCTGCTAGACTGGAGTGTGAAAGTGTCTGTATTAGTAATGTTCGGAGTGTATCCAGAAAGGTTCTGGGAATAGGTTAAGGATGGGTCAAACCCAACTTCATCTTTGACCTCTGCATGAATTGGTTGCCCCCAGGTGCTGTTCTGATTGTCGAGGGAGGGGTTCATAGGGCTGGTTTTGATGCTAAGGGGAGGGGAGGGCGTATGAGAGAAGAACACAGGGCTAGACTTTAGCTGGAGCCTGCTATCAGGGGGTGTGGGGGGATAGTTCAGGGAAACTTCCAAGCTGGGTGGGGCAGGCAGGAGGGGCCTGGTCAGAGTACGGGCGAGAGCTGCTCTGGTCTTAGCCTGAGTGTCCTGGTGGGAAGGGGTGGAGTGTGAGGGCCGCTTGGCCAATCTTGGAGCAGCACAGGCACGATGGGCTGAGTTAGTGACCAATGAGGGAGTACCACCATTCTCTGCTGGAAGAGCAAACAAGGGGGGTGGGGGTGATGGCTTTGGGGTAGCTGGTTGGATGGGCAGCAGTTTGCGAAACGGTGCCCGGTAGGGTGTTTTTTTCTCTGTTTGATTGGGACTCATTTGCATCACAAAGAGGGGGGCTCCCACCGGGATGGAGGGTAAGACCTGAACCAATGGCACTGCTCCATGGGCAGGAGTGACAGGAGCCTGGGACAATGGCAGGGCCCTCCGGATTGGAGTGCTGGGGGCCTTGGCCAATAGGATGACCCCTTGTGAGGGGATAGGTCCAGGAACATGGGCCAGAAAGCGGAGTGTATCTGGCAGGGCTTTGGCTAGGGGCGTAAGCGGGGCAGAATGGGTGAAAGCGTAGAAGGGACGAGGTTTAGGGGCAATGGGTGGGCGCTCGCCTTTGTAGTTCATGCAGGGGTGTAGGCGTAGGATGACATTTCTAGGGAGAGATGGGGGATATCGCGTCCCATTGGCGAAAGTGTAAGGAGGTGCTGGAGGAGGTGGAGGTATTCTGGATGGGGATTTCCCATGTGGTTTATTATACTCCATCACCGCCCTGTGGATGAATGGTAGACTCTTCTGTAGAGGAGAAACAATTTACATAGGAATTAGTACCTATTAGTAGTAATAGGGAAGTAAAATGGAGAATGACACATTTTCTCTGATAAGTAAATACTGAGAGTGGTGGTAGGTGAGTTTGTACCCGTAGCCAGTTGGGCATGACGGACATCTCTCTCTCCACTGGGGGGCGCTCCTCCCCTGGCATCACCCTGCTACAAGTCTCCTGCATGGCAGGAACTATGTTGTGCTGACAGTACAACTGAGAGAGAAGAAAATAACAGATAAAGACCAACATGGAAATAAGTGATAACATCAAGGCATGATCAAAACATTGAGAAAGACTGTGATAAGCATCAATGAGTTGTGAGGTCCACACCTTGATAACGTTGTCAGATGCCTTGTGGCCACACAGCTCCTTGACACGGGAGCGTAGCTGGTCCTGCTTCTTGGTACGGATGAGGTAGCGACACATGAGCTGGTAGGGAAGCTCTGTCTGGCTGAAGTGCTTCAGCCCAAGTACAATGAGCCTGGAACAAAAATCCACATTGCGAGTAAATATCTAGTCTTAAGTCTAACATTCAAACATGCGAGGAGAAATTTGATGCTTGGTTGTAGTAGTAAAGATGACATAGGCCCTCATAGTTCCAACTATGTCGGCGAATGGTCATTGAATGGGTTTGGAGATAGCTAGAGAGAGACTCTCTTTTTAGCAAAGGTAACACACCTTCAAGTGTTAATATTCAGCTCAATACTGAGCAGGCACTCACTGACAAAATACTCACGTTTGGCATGGCTATTTTTGACCAGTGTGAAAAATGAGTAATGTTTTTTTAAAGTTTGTTGTTGTTTGTGAACATGAGCTCCTGTGGAGGTTGTGTCCCCACGCAGAACGTGCAGCATGTGTAAACGTGTGTGTGTGCAAACGTGTACCTGTCCTCTCCGCGTGTGTAGAAGTTGTTCTTGGTGCGTGGAGGGTGCAGTGCGGGGTCCAGGCTGCAGTGAGGCAGGAGCTCTGGGTAGAGGAAGACGGAGCGGGTGGCGAGCAGCCAGGCCGTCTCAGCATGCAGCAGAGGGTAGGTACGCACTGCAGGGACAACCAAACACTTACACGCAATTCACAAAACTCACCCTCTGACACACATAGATAACACAAAACAGCTACACACACAGGCTATCAATACCATCTTTAGTTCATACAATTCAGATTCTCACATCTTTACATTACATATGAACCACACACACACACCAGACCTCCCTGTTCATTACCATTGTTAGAGCGTGTTTGAGGCCTGGCAGGGGGGGTTGGAGGAGAAGGAGCAGATGGCGAGACAGAGCTCTCCTGCTCCTGGACCAGAGACAGCGCCCCCTGGAGGTTACAGGCCCTGAAGATGCTGCTGAATCCTGGGTCCCGGACTGACCTGATCGCCTCCTCACGCTGTGCAAACGTCTGGAGCTCCTCCTGGGTGGGAGGCACACAGAGACTAGGACTTGAGATAGATAGATAGAGAGATAGATAGATGGATAGATAGATAGATAGACAGAGAGACACAGAGAGACAGAGAGACTCAGTTACTCACCAGGTACTGTTTGGTGGTGTGGGCCTTGTGGTGCAAGGCCTCCACAGGGCTGCACAGCAGGTGCACCTGGGTCAGCAGCTGTATGTGCTGAACAGAGACAGACAAAACAGGCAAGGGGGTTGTCAGTGAGTCTACCAGTGTCATGTGTCAATATATAAACAATTGGAAAATAATTACAATTATTGGTGTCAATAATAAGGCAACTTTGAAAATCGAAATGTAATATACCACCAACTTCAGATCCTCAGTTAAGTTTTACGAGCAGGCCAATCTACCTGTTGGACTTGCTGCTGCAGCTGGAGTTTCTGGATGTGGTCGAGCGTGAGGACGGGGCAGGGCAGTGGCAGCAGCACCATGGGGGGTGTTACCGTGACGATGGGGGTGGAACGGCCAGGGGTCTCCTGGAGGGCTCTCCTCTGCTGCAGAGCCTCCATCTGCTCCCTCACAGTACGTCGCCTCTCTGTTAGCATGTTAGCCAGTGGCTCCTGAAACCTGTAGAGATCAGAGGGCAGGGGTCAGAAAAGGGAATAATAATCATATTGATGACATAATACAGCACTTCATTGCATAAATCATCTCAGTGTGCTTTAAAGCATTAAAAAAAGACAAGCAATTTAGAAAAACATAATTCATGAGATGGAAGGTCCTGAGAGGGTGGGGAAAGTTCATGGCTTGAGTGGTCAGAGGAGGAAGGTGGTCGCAAGGGGAGAGCAAGCAAAGATGGCAGCCAGGCAGCTCTGTGTCATCAAGGTGTCTCACTGTCCCTCCCGTCTGTGTGGCTTCTCCATAGTAGGGCTCGGATGACGTTTGAGCTCAGCTACTGCAGTTTATGGACTCCGTAGTAACGTTAGGTGTAGCTAGCCAGCTACTCCTTCACTACTACCAAAATTAAGTACCTATTGTGTGAATCGAAGATAGTCATGTGGCGCCAGAAAGCACACCACATTTCAATAACAATTTAAGAGTAGCCTTGTTGAGGATCGTAAGGAGGACTACTCCCGACACTGCACACCTCTGCTGTGCCATCTTGCTTTCAGGCTTCTCTCCATCCCAAACCTCTGGACATTAGCTGGTATTTGAATATGGTCATTTAGCAGGCTTTATCACCAAAAATATCAGTACGTGAGGCCCATGTGGGAGATGGGACTGAAGACACCCTTGATTGGAATTATACTGAACAAAAATATAAAAACTCAACATGCAACAATTCAAAGATTTTACTGAGTGACAGTTCATAGAAGAAAATCAGTCAATTTAAATAAATTAATTCTGCCCTAATCTATGGATTTCACATGACTGGGCAGGGGCACAGCCATGGGTGGGCATAACCCACTGAGGAGCCAGGCCCAGCCAATCAGAATACATTTTTCCCCACAAAAGAGCTTTATTACAGACAGAAATACTCGGCAGTTTCACCAGCTGTCTGCCTGGCTGGTCTCAGACGATCCTGCAGGTGAAGTAGCCGCATTTGAAGGTCCTGAGCAGGCGTGGTTACACGTGGTCTGCGGTTGTGAGGCCAGTTGGACATACTGCCAAATTCTCTAAAACGACATTTGAGGCAGCTTATGGTAGAGAAATTAACATTCAATTCACTGGTGACAGCTCCGGAGGATATTGCTGCAGACAGCATGCAAATTGCATGCTCCCTCAAAACTTGAGACATCAGTGGCATTGTGTTGTGACACAAAACTGCACATTTTAGAGTGGCCTTTTATTGTCCCCAGCACAAGGGGCACCTGTGTAATGTTCATACTGTTTAATCAGCTTCTTGATATGCCACACTGGTCAGGTGGATGGATTATCTTGGCAAAGGAGAAATGCTCACGAACAGGGATGTAAACAAATTTGTGCACACAATTTGAGACAGAAAAAAAAATTGTGCATATGGAAAATTTCTGGGATCTTTTATTTCAGCTCATGAAACATGGGACCAACACTTTACATATGGCATTTTTATTTTTGTTCAGTATATGTTTGGATTATGCAATATTCTGCTTAAAGTCTCTAGTCTACACAAGGGGATCTGATGGAGGTTCATTTGCGTAGCTCTACATACTTTTGTGCACTGAACTTTTGGAATGTGACGAAAGCGTAGCTCCGCTTGTGCAGACTGAAATCACAGTGGTGAGACTTAACCCTCTCTACCCACCTCTATTATCCTCCTCTACTTTCCCTAATGTTGCTGAGTCATCAGTGGTAGCACTGTCACAGAGCCCTTACTCCACAGTGTGGAAAAACCTGTGTCTCTCCGCACGTCATACTGCCTCGTTAACATTTAGAGACATCCATTACAGCCAGGACCAGGACACAGCAGTGACGCAACCGTGTGCATGCGTGGAGGGTTGCTGGAAGGAAGTAGAATGCTCTCATCAGCTCAGAGAAGTGGCCTGAAAACAGCACGTGGCACACACAGAGACCTCTCAACAGACGTCACAGTTCAACCATCAAAGTAGGCACATGCGCCAACCAGCTACTGAAAACCTGGCGCACTGGGAGTGTATGTGTGTGCGAGACACAAAGTGAGTTTGTTAGTGGTGTGTGTGTCTTTTGTTAGTATGAGTAGCTGTAGCACAAATGTTTGTTAGTGTGGATTGTAGCTCTACTGTGAGTTCTGTCCACCTCCTGACACTTCAGAGGAAGAGAAAACACCAGAGCATTTCTCTGCCTCCCTACCCAAGCAGATACAGCACCCCTATGCTGCTCTGTCCCGAAGGGAGGCCTTGGTGTGTGTGTGTGTGTACACATCACTTCAAGTGATTCCTAGAATGGCATAGATGGATAGGCTCACTCGGCTACACAGCTGATGCCTGCTGGACTGTTCATTAACACTGTACTTCATTTTGTTTATCTGTCAGCCCCAGCCTCGAACTCAGGCCCTGTGTGTAGCTAACTGACCCTCTCTGCCCATTTATCGCCATTTACCTGTTGTTGTTGTCTTAGCTGTTTACCCGTTGTTGTCTCACCTGTTCCTCTGGTGATGTTGAGGTTAACCCAGGCACTGTGTGTACCCAGGTGGTCTCATTTTCTGACTTTGCAACCGTAAAAGCCTTGGGTTCATGCATGTTAACATCAGAAGCCTCCTCCCTAAGTTTGCTTTATTCACTGCTTTAGCACACTCCGCCAACCCTGATGTCCTAGCAATGTCTGAATCCTGGCTTAGGAAGGCCACCAAAATGTCTGAAATTTCCATCCCCAATTATAACATTTCCATCCAAGACAGAACTGCTAAAGGGGTCGGAATTGCAATCTACTGCAGAGATACCCTGCAGAGTTCTGTCATACTATCCATGTCTATGACCAAACAGTTCGAGCTTCAACTTTTAAAGAGCCATCTTCTCCAGAAATAAGTCCCTCACTGTTGCCTCTTGTTATTGACCCCCATCAGCTCCCAGCTGTGCCCTGGACACCATATGGGAATTGATTGCCCCCCATCTATGGTTAGAGTTCGTACTGCTAGGTGACCTAAATTGGGATATACTCAACGTCCCGGCCATCCTACAATCTAAATTAGGTGCCCTCAATCACACACAAATTATCCAAGAACCTACTAGGTACAACCCCAAATCTGTAAACATGGGCACCCTCATAGATATCATCCTGACCAACCTGCCCTCCAAATACACCTCTGCTGTTTTCAACCAGGATCTCAGCGATCACTGCCTCATTACCTGCGTCCATCATGGTCAAATGACCACCCCTCATCACTTCAAACACTCCCTAAAACACTTCTGTGAGCAGGCCTTTCTAAATCGACCTGGCCGGGGTATCCTGGAAGGATACTGACCTCATCCCGTCAGTGGAGGATGCCGGTTTGCTCTTTAAAAAGTGCTTTCCTCACCTTCTTAAATAAGCATGCCCGTTTCATAAAATAAACTAAGAACAGATATAGCCCTTGGTTCACTCCAGACTTGAATTCCCTTGACCAGCACAAAAACATTCTGTGGCGTATTGCACTAGCATCAAATAGTCCCTGCGATATGCAACTTTTCAGGGAAGTCAGGAACCAATACACACAGTCAGTTAGGAAAGCAAAGGCTAGCTTTTTCAAACAGAAATTTGCATCCTGCAGCACTAATTCCCAAAATTGGGACACTGTAAAGTCCATGGAGAATAAGAGCACCTCCTCCCAGCTGCCCAATGCACTGAGACTAAGAAACACTGTCACCGCTGATAAATCCACAATAATAGAGAATTTTAAGAAGTATGTCTACGGATGGCCATGCTTTCCACCTGGCTACCCCAACCAACAGCTCTGCACCCCCCCACCCCTCTCTAATGACCGCCTCACCTGGTTCACTAACTACTTCTCAGATAGAGTTCAGTGTGTCAAATCGGAGGGCCTGTTGTCCGGACATTTGGAAGTCTCTATGGGGGTGCAACAGGTTTCAATTCTCGGGCCGACTCTTTTCTCTGTATATATCAATGAGGTCGCTCTTGCTGCGGGTGATTCTTTGATCAACCTCTACGCAGACGACACCATTCTGTATACATCGGCCCCTCCTTAGAACACTGTGTTAACAAACCTCCAAATGAGCTTCAACACCATATAAACACTCCTTCCGTGGCCTCCAACTGCTTTTAAATGCTAGTAAAAACAAAATGCATGCTCTTCAAACTGATCGCTGCCCGCACCCGCCCGCCCGTCTAGCATCACTACTCTGGACGGTTCTGACTTAGAATATGTGGACAACTATAAATACCTAGGTGTCTGGCTAGACTGTAAACTCTCCTTCCAGACTCACATTAAGCATCTCCAATCCAATAAAATCTAGAAACAGCTTCCTATTTCGCAACAATGCGTCCTTCACTCATGCTGCCGAATTTACCATCATACCAATCCTTGACTTTGGCCATGTAATTTGCAAATTAGCCTCCAACACTCAGCAAATTGGATGCAGTCTATCAGAGTACCGTCTGTTTTGTCACCAAAGTCCCATGTACCACTGTGATCTGTATGCTATTGTTGGCTGGTCCTCGCTACATATTCGTCGCCAAACCCACTGGCTCCAGGTCATCTATAAGTCGTTGTTCTGGTCTCAGCCTCCAGTATTTATGCTGCAGTAGTTTATGTGTCGGGGGGGCTACGGTCAGTTTGTTATATCTGGAGTACTTCTCCTGTCCTATTCGGTGTCCTGTGTGAATTTAAGTGTGCTCTCTCGAATTCTCTCTTTCCTTCACTCTCTCGGAGGACCTGAGCCCTAGGACCATGCCTCAGGACTACCTGACATGATGACTCCTAGCTGTCCCCAGTCCACCTGGCCGTGCTGCTGCTCCAGTTACAACTGTTCTGCCTTATTATTATTGGACCATGCTGGTCATTTTATGAACATTTGAACATCTTGGCCATGTTCTGTTATCTCCAACCGGCACAGCCAGAAGAGGACTGGCCACCCCACATAGCCTGGTTCCTCTCTAGGTTTCTTCCAAGGTTTTGGCCTTTCTAGGGAGCTTTTCCTAGCCACCGTGCTTCTACACCTGCATTGCTTGCTGTTTGGGGTTTTCGGCTGGGTTTCTGTACAGCACTTTGAGATATCAGCTGATGTACGAAGGGCTATATAAATAAATTTGATTTGCTAGGTATAGCTCCGCCTTATCTCAGTTCACTGGTCACCATAACACCACCCACCCGTAGCACGTGCTGAAGTAGGTCTATTTCACCAAAGCCAACCTCCTTTGGCCGCCTTTACTTCCAGTTCTCTGCTGCCAATGACTGGATTGAATAGCAAAATCACTTGCTGGAGAGGTTGGAGACATATCTCCCTTGCTAACTTTAAGCGTCAGCTGTCAGAGCAGCTTACCGATCGCTGAAGCTGTACACAGCCCATCTGTAAATAGCCCATCCAACCAACTACCTCATCCCCATATTTGTTTGTTTTTCTGCTCTTTTGCACACCAGTATTTCTACTTGCACATCCTCATCTGCACATGAAATTGGAAGTTTACATACACTTAGGTTGGAGTCATTAAAAGTCATTTAACCACTACAAATTTCTTGTTAAAAAACTATAGTTTTGGCAAGTCGGTTAAGACATCTACTTTGTGCATGACACAAGTAATTTTTCAAACAATTGTTTTAAGACAGATTATTTCACTGTATCACAATTCCAGTGGGTCAGATGTTTACATACACTAAGTTGACTGTGCCTTCAACCAGCTTGGAAAATTACAGAAAATTATGTCATGGCTTTAGAAGCTTCTGATAGGCTAATTGACATCCTTTGAGTAAATTGGAAGTGTACCTGTGGATGTATTTCAAGGTTTACCTTCAAACTCTGTTCCTCTTTGCTTGACATCATAGGAAAATTAAATCAGCCAAGACCTCAAAAAACAAATTGTAGACCTCCACAAGTCTGGTTCATTCTTGGGAGCAATTTCCAAACGCCTGAAGGTACCACGTTCATCTATACAAACAGTAGTATGCAAGTATAAACACCATGGGACCACTTAGCCGTCATACCACTCAGAAAGGAGACGCATTCTGTCTCCGAGAGATGGTGCGAAAAGTGCAAAGATGATACTTTTTGGAGAAATGTCCTCTGGTCTGTTAGGCCATAATGACCATCGTTATGTTTGGAGGAAAAGGGGGAGGCTTGCAAGCCGAAGAACACCATTCCAACCATGAAGCACGGGGGTGGCAGCATCATGTTGTGGGGGTGCTTTTCTGCAGGAGGGACTGGTGCACTTCAAAAAATAGATGGCATCATGAGGTAGGAAAATGATGTGGATATATTGAAGCAACATCTCAAGACATCAGCCAGGATGTTAAATCTTGGTCGCAAATGGGTCTTCCAAATGGACAATGACCCCAAGCATGCTTCCAAAGTTGTGGCAAAATGGCTTAAGGACAACAAAGTCAAGGTATTGGAGTGGCCATCACAAAGCCCTTACCTCAATCCTATAGAAAATATGTGGGCAGAACTGAAAACGCGTGTGCGAGGAAGGAGGCCTACAAACCTGACTCAGTTACACCAGCTCTCTCAGGAGGAATGGGCCAAAATTCACCCAACTTATTGTGGGAAGCTTGTGGAAGGCTACCCAAAACATTTGACCCAAGTTAAACAATTTAAAGGCAATGCTACCAAATACTAATTGAGTGTATGTAAACTTCTGACCCCCTGGGAATGTGATGAAAGAAATAAAAGCTGAAATAAATAATTCTCTCTACTATTATTCTGACATTTCATATTCTTAAAATAAAGTGGTGATCCTAACGGACCTAAGACAGAGAATTTTTACTAGGATTAAATGTCAGGAATTGTGAAAAACTGAGCTTAAATGTATTTGGCTAAGGCGTATGTAAACTTCCGACTTCAACTATATATCACTCCAGTGTAAATTCCTAAATTGTAATTACTTTGCTACTATTGGTATATTTATTGCCTTACCTCTTTACTTCATTTGCACACACTGTATACAGATTTTTCTATTGTGTTATTGACTGCATGTTAGTTTATCCCATGTGTAACTCTGTTGTTTTTTGTCCCACTGCTTTGCTTTATTTTGTCCAGGTCGCAGTTGTAAATGAGAACTTTTTCTCAACTGGCCTATCTGGTTAAATAAAGGTGATTCTTTTTTTTTTTTTTATAAAAACACATGAGTGGCTGCAGTCACGTATCCTGCAGTTGTTCATAACATATACGACAGATGGCCAATTTGGCTCACCAACCAGCACAAAGTCAACAAGAGGAGGACCGTGTTTGTAGAAAAAAGCAAGGGTGAGCTAAACGGTCACACATTCACATCGATTCAGTTCTGGGATAGATAGCACTGTTGACTCAAGGAGGACCAGGAAGCAATGGATTATTTGGCTCATCATAATGTTATTTTATGAAACAGTTGTCATTTTAAGCGCATCTCAAAAGTCTAGTTGCTTCATCTGGTTGTTTGCGCCGCATTAAAAGCTCTATATCATTATTAATATGAGGTATTGGATTGGTGGACCAACTCAGTGACCTTGTGGTTAGTGTCCACTCTGAGATCGGAATGTTGGGAGTTCGATCCCCGGCCAAGTCAAGACTGTAAAAATGGGAACCAATGCGCCTCTGCTTGGCACTCAGCATTAAGGAGATAGATTGGGGGTAAGGCCTGCGATAGACTAGTGTCCTGTCCAGGGGGTCTACTTGTACATCAAGCTGCCTCATGCAACAGACACAGGAGATCTGCTCCTACAAGCTGTTCCAGCTCAGGGCTACTTACTTACTGGGTTGGCAGTACACTTTTTGAAAGCCCTTTCTTTCCAGAGAGAAATAGGGAGAGGGTCAGGGTGGAATCATACCGAATGGCTTGTGGAACGTTGAATTGCGGAGCACTCAGGGGTGGAGCAGCTTCCTCCCTCTCTTCATCTTCTTCATGCCCATCGTCATCCTGCCCATTCACTATTAGCTCATCATCTTGGAACTGAAGGGGTAAAAAGAGTGAGATTCAGAAAATATACTTTTTTTAAGAGAGACTTGCAGATATGATCCCATAATCCTCACCGTCTCGAAAAGCTCCTCCAATAGCTCGTTCACTTCCTTTTCTGAAAGAGAGGGACAAAGAAAATAGTTTGGTTGATTTTTCCCCTTGAGCAAAATGTAATTTATATATACATCTGTGGTTAAGGTTGATGTATGGAAACATTATTACAGAGACTCACTGGTGATGCGTACGGCCCGGTCATTCCTGTAGTCCTCTCGGTCAGGCTCATCCAGATCCTCCAGGAAATTATACTCTGGGTCATCATCATCATCACCCTCTTCTGGGAGAGAAAGAGAAGGCGGAGGTCGCGAAGAGAGAAAAACGGTTATTTTAAACTGTTTAAAAGTGAAGAAAGGTATATGGCCTAAGGGTAAAATGGCTGTCAACACACACAACCATAACCAGTGAAGATGAAACGGGAAAGATGAGGCAGAGTGGGGGAGACAAACAGGAGCAGAGCAGTGGGGGGGGGGGGGCAAAGTCAAAATAAGCAAAACATGACAGAGCAAACAGAGAACAATTAAACCAACAACACACACATCTCCCGTAAAATGCGTACACACACACAGGTTAAATGCAGCTCCATCTGTCTCAAGTCTACCTGCTTCACACTTTTCAGTGTTTGGAGGAGTGCCAACTTTTTGTGTATTTCACTAATTAAGTATTTGCTCCAGGAAAAACTGAATTCATGACCCATTTTTGAGAATGATGTAAAATCCTGTTGCATTGGTTTCTACATGGTTGGACCATTCAATTTCAATAGTACACCGCCCATCCTTGAATCCTCCCTCATCATCCCTTTATTTGAATCCTAACCTTCATTTTCCATGTCGGATGTCATGAGGCCCTGCAGCCACTCGCTCCAGTCACGGTCCTCCAGGGCCAAGCTGGAGTCGTACATGTCAGGAGTGATGTCAGGGGCATGTAGCTCCGCCTCCAGCTTGCCCAGGGGCACGTTCCTCAGGGTCCGTTTGGAGCGGGTACGACACGCCACCAGGCTAGACCCAGCACCTCCAGTCAGAGGCTGGAAACAGAGAGATGGAACCAATGAAGAAAGAGATTCACATTTGTCTTGATATGTCTGAATAGTGTCCTGATACGAGTCAGGTGATTTCCTGGTATAGCGGAATAGTCTGCTAGTATTCATGGGTTGCACGTTTTGTCACAGTATTGTTTTGAACATTCTCTTGGGGACTGGTAACCGAATTAACGTTCTACTCAAAGCATTGCCAATGGCGGTGATCAAGACTTCATCAAAAGAGCATTACAGTTGCTTGAAAACCCTATGACATTTCAAAAGGAGGCAAATAATTAGTAAGAAAACCTTTTTGTCATAATTGTGATGTCCCCAGATTGACTTTAGATGCAGTATAACTTTAGCTAACTATCCGAGATTGAGGGGACAGCACTGAATTTTAGCTCGCTAGCTATTTTTGACAAACTTTGCTAGCTAATGGAAACATTGCCCTCTCTCTAAAGTAAGTTAGACGACATAATGATGGAAAAGTTGTTCTTGACTAATTATTTCCTACTTTAGCACTGTCATCCTATTTCCATGCCACTGTAGTGTAATTTAGAATAAATAGGCATTAGACCCTGTCCAAAATGACTTGGCATCAGTCAGAGACCAATATGGCTGTGGTGTCTGTATAAAGTTCATAACAATGGCAACGATGTGACGAAGTGACAGAAGTGCAACCCATTAATAGTTTAACAGGTTCAGGACCTGGAAGGATTCGGTGCAGATGGGGCTGAGTTCCAGCTCTTCTTCCACTGCATGAAGCTTCTCCAGAAAGGTGCAGTCTTGGGGCCTGAGGGGCCGGGAGGGGCCAGTGGAGGATGGGGGCGGAGGGGGCCCCATAGGAACAGTCTCCACCCTCAGATGTCTGGGCTGCCTTGACTTCTAAACATAAACCATGACCAACATTACAGTACACTCATACTCATCCAGTGCACATTGTAAATATTAACTCAGTCAGTTAACTCTGACACTGTATATAGTATGTTAACTTACTTTCTTGTATTCTTATTTCTATTTCTCGTTTGTTGCTGTTCTATCTTATGTTATCTTTAGTATTACATTTGCATTGATTACTGCATTGTTAGGTGTAGAGGTGTCAAGAAATGCATTTCACTGTACTTGTGACAAAAAAATGATAAAATAATAATTGCATTCTTTCCCCCCCAATTATTTCAATAACTTTCAATCAAAGGCCAAATGCAGAGGTACGGTGTGTTACCTGTCTGGGACTGTCAAATCTGTCCTCTTCACACTCAGAGTGTCCAGGGGTCCTGGGCCTCGCCCCTCGGGCACACCGTGGGGACGAGGCTGTGCTGTCCACATCACTCCAAAACGTCTGAAACGACAATTTCACAGGCATGACATCGTAGTCACATATCACACACTTTTGACTGATTGAAAACGCTCTTCCTCACCTCCTCTGTAGTCTCATCCTCCTCATCCTCATCGGGGCAGTACTCTTCATCAGAGGAGTCCTCCTCCTCCTCCAGAGGGATGTCAACAAACTGAGGAGGCTGGGGAGAGGAAGCAGGGAGCGAGATGAGAGGGAAAGAGTGAAATAGAGGGAGAAAGCAACAGAGATGAAACAACAGTGAGAAGTAATAAAGTATTTGACAGCAGTGTAGCCTAGTGGTTAGAGCATTGGACTAGTAACCGAAAGGTTGCAAGTTCAAATCCCCGAGCTGACAAGGTACAAAATCTGTCGTTCTGCCCCTGAACAGGCAGTTAACCCACTGTTCCTAGGCCATCATTGAAAATAAGAATTTGTTCTTAAAATTTAAAATAAAAAAAACACTAACACTATGTGTGACAGGGACATACCTTCACTTCAAGGACCCTTTTGATTGGAGAAATGTTCCAGGTGGGGACCCCCTGCAAGAGAAGAGGAAGCCACTTTAGACTATTGAGATGAATCCAGGACAGAATACTAAAAGGTAGCTAGCTACAAGTTGTGTTACTGGAAACCCACCACCCCCTTTCTACCACCTCCTTCAGTCTGGAGCGGGTCATCTTGGGCTCCTGAGGGATGCAAATAGAAGATAAAAACATTGAATTCAGGCAGAGGAGAGATACATTATTTTCAAAACTTGCAAGTGATATCAGCAACCAATTTCTGAGTTGTACTGTCAGTATAACTTGCTGTATGTTGACGCTCACAAATAGGGGTAGGTCCTGCGTCTCCTGGATGGCTGCTTTCATCATGGCCACTACGTGCTCGTTGGTTATCACCTCCTGAGAGCAACATTCACAGGTGTCAGTCAAAAATGTTCAACACTAACATTAGTACTTAGCAGTTAGCATTAACCCCTCTTTTTCTCGGATTGAGACTCCAGGTTACTCACATGGAGGATGGTCCGTACGTTGACGGAAGTCAAGTTGTGTTGCTGTGACTTCCTCTCCAGATCCATATCCAGCTGCTCAAACTCATCTTCCTCACTGTCACTGGATGAATCTTCCGACAACCTTTTTCCAGCCACGGAGTGTCCCTCTTCCTGCCCATTGTCTAAAGTGCTCTTCATTTTCGAGCCGTGCTTCCTCGTTGACAGCCTCTGACCCCCACAATCCTCTCCATCTTCAGACAGAAGTAATTACTTTGTGCACATCAAAACAGAAACCCAATTCTCATACACTAGAAATCTGATTCAGTGTTTCCAAAATGGTGGGTATGTCCACTTCCTATAGAGAAGGGATAAGCAACTTTGATGGGGGTGGTGGCCAGAATAAATCTGAACTCATCATGAGGGGCTGCAGTGGCTTGCAGGTCTGCATACCAACATCCACACCCACACATGTAGTCAGAGCAAGCCCTAGACTTTTGGGGGCCCTAAGTGAAATTGTTGGGAGCAATACATATTCGCAGGTCCCCCTCTTGACAGTGGAGAGAGCGAATTTCCCTAAATTCCACACATTTTGCCTAGGGGTGTGAAAGCATTTTGCCAAGGGGTGTGAAAGCATTTTGCCAAGAGGATTGGAAAGCAAGTTTGCTGCAATTCTACATATTTTGTCATTGGGAAGAGAGAATATGTAGCAATTTAATAACTAATTTCATGCTAATCTTTTTAAAAATTGCCACAGAGCACAGAAAAGAAATTCAGCTTTACAGCTAATTTCTTGCAATTATACTAATTTCGCCATAAGGTGAAGAGAAATTATTGCAGTTATGAATACGATATCTGAGGGTTGTCTGGGGGGGGGGGTGGAAATTGTTCTTGTTTAAATCAGCATGTCACAAGAAGCAGAGTTGAGAAGCTCACCTAAGGTGATTACCAGGCCCAGTTCTGTGTCGTCCTCCTCTGCCTCAGAGGGGCTGGGGGATAGCTGACAATCTTCCCCATTCTTAAGCTGACCTGCAGCAGATACAAAACAAAGATTTCACAATGAAATAGGAGTTGATCACATTCCCACCACTGAAGCATGTAAAACCAATATATGTAAAACCAATGAAATGCCCTTGCACATAAACTCCAACATCCCTTCATATCTCAGCAACACACTATGCGTTACTTGTCATCCCTCTCTCTAAGTTCTCCATTCCCCCTTCCTTTTCTCATCCCTCGTACCTGAAGAAATTGTCCTCTGCTTGAACCTGGGAGAGTGTCTCATTGGTGACAGCCCATCTGTGACCGTCATCCCAGAGCCCTTTCCCTTAGCCGGGGTGGAAATGGAGAGATGTCTGTTAACAGAGAGAGTGCAGAGTGGACCACCATTGGAGATCTGAGGGGCACAGGTTGTCTCATCCCTCTTCAAGGCTTTAGAACGCATGGGCAGTGGTTCTGGGGTGCTCAATTTGCGTTTCTGGGCTTTCATGCTTCGAGGCCTGAAAGAACACAACAGTTTAACGTTACAGTTACATGAGGGGGCTAACGTTAGCAGACAGTAAAATATACTCGGTCATAGAATATGACAATATGATTAAATACTTGCAGTTGTTACTAGCTAGACAAAATGTACATAGCCGAGTAAAACACCGAACGAATGTGTCCCATGTGTGCAATCCAAGCTACTATCTAGCTAGCTGTTATTATCTAGCCAAGTTAGCAGGCTAGTGTTGCCGCTTTCTCAGTTGCAGTACAAAAAGCACAACCAAGTCATCACAGCTACATAAAACATTTCTTACTAGCTAAAATAATCGCATGACACAAGTCCCGCTAATGACCCTGAAGTAGTTGTTGGAGTAGTTAGCTAGCTAGCTTGTGTTGTTGTTATTAGCTTGCTGGCTAACGACGTATATTTGTCAACAACTAACCTTGTGTGTTTGTGTGTCTCGGAACTAGATGCCCGACTTTTCTAGGTTGACAGTACATTGACTTTTCAAATTTAGTAACTTTCTTGGTGCCACTTACCCGGAAATAGGCATTTGGTGCCATGAGAAGATAACGAACTAAGCAAATCTCAAAATAATTTACAGCGCCCTTTCCCGCGTGTCACACATAAATCCATCCCCACTTAATTTCCCCATAGCATTAGAGATCCTACCTCAAGTACAGTGAAAGGTTAGACTATTCAATCTACGTGGTTTCAGCAGCCCACAGTAAATGTTTGTGTTATTAACCACACACAATCGTTCAAGTTGATTCACCAGGTTATGTTTTCTTACAAATCAAATGTATTTATATAGCCCTTCGTACATCAGCTGATATCTCAAAGTGCTGTACAGAAACCCAGCCTAAAACCCCAAACAGCAAGCAATGCAGGTGTAGAAGCACGGTGGCTAGGAAAAACTCCCTAGAAAGGCCAAAACCGAGGAAGAAACCTAGAGAGAAACCAGGCTATGAGGGGTGGCCAGTCCTCTTCTGGCTGTGCCGGGTGGAGATTATAATAGAACATGGCCTAGATGTTAAAATTCTCATAAATGACCAGCATGGTTAAATAATAATAATCATAGTAGTTGTTGAGGGTGCAGCAAGTCAGCACCTTAGGCGTAAATGTCAGTTGGCTTTTCATAGCCGATCATTAAGAGTATCTCTACCACTATTGTTGTCTCTAGAGAGTTGAAAACAGCAGGTCTGAGACAGGTAACACGTCCGGTGAACAGGTCAGGATTCCATAGCCGCAGGCAGAACAGTTGAAACTGGAGCAGCAGCACGGCCAGGTGGACTGGGGACAGCAAGGAGTCATCATGCCAGGTAGTCCTGAGGCATGGTCCTAGGGCTTAGGTCCTCTGAGAGAGGGGAAGAAAGAGAGAAAGAGAGAATTAGAGAGAGCATACTTAAATTCACACAGGACACCGGATAAGACAGGAGAAGTACTCCAGATATAACAAACTGACCCTAGCCCCTTGACACATAAACTACTGCAGCATAAATACTGAAGGCTGAGACAGGAGGGGTCAGGAGACACTGTGGCCCCATCCGAATATACCCCCGGACAGGGCCAAACAGGAAGGATATAACCCCACGCACTTTGCCAAAGCACAGCCCCCACACCACTAGAGGGATATCTTCAACCACCAACTTACCATCCTGAGACAAGGCCGAGTACAGCCCACAAAGATCTCCGCCACGGCACAACCCAATGGGGGCGCTAACCCAGACAGGAAGATCACATCAGTGACTCAACCCACTCAAGTGACCTACCCCTCCTAGGGACGGCATGAAAGAGCACCAGTAAGCAAGTGACTCAGCCCCTGTAATAGGGTTAGAGGCAGAGAATCCCAGAGGAAAGAGTGGAACCGGAAAGGTAGAGACAGCAAGGGCGGTTCGTTGCTCCAGAGCCTTTTCGTTCACCTTCACACTCCTGGGCTAGACTACACTCAATCATATGACCCACTGAAGAGATGAGTCTTCAGTAAAGACTTAAAGGTTGAGACCGAGTCTGTGTCTCTAACATGGGTAGGCAGACCATTCCATAAAAATTGAGCTCTATAGGAGAAAGCCCTGCCTTCGGCTGTTTGTTTAGAAATTCTAGGGACAATTAGAAGGCCTGCGTCTTGTGACCGTAGTGTACGTGTAGGTATCTACGGCAGGACCAAATCAGAGAGATAGGTAGGAGCAAGCCCATGTAATGCTTTGTAGGTTAGCAGTAAAACCTTGAAATCAGCCCTTGCCTTGACAGGAAGCCAGTGTAGGGAGGCTATCACTGGAGTAATATGATCAAATCTTTTGGCTCTAGTCAGAATTCTAGCAGCCGTATTTAGCACTGACTGAAGTTTATTTAGTGCTTCATCCGGGTAGCCGGAAAGTAGAGCATTGCTGTAGTCTAACCTAGAGTAACAAAAGCATGGATACATTTTTCTGCATCATATTTGGACAGAAAATTTCTGATTTTTGCAATGTTATGTAGATTAAAAAAAGCTGTCCTTGAAACAGTCTTGATATGTTCGTCAAAAGAGAGATAGAGAGACGTTTATTATGTTCAACATAGGAGGGCCAAGCACAGGAAGCAGCTCTTTCAGTAGTTTAGTTGGAATAGGGTCCAGTATGCAGCTTGAAGGTTTAGAGGCCATGATTATTTTCATCATTGTGTCAAGAGATATAGTACTAAAACACTTGAGTGTCTCTCTTGATCCTAGGTCCCGGCAGAGATGTGCAGACTCAGGACAATTGTGCTTTGAAGGAATACTCAGATTTAAAGAGGAGTCCGTAATTTGCTTTCCAGTAATAATGATCTTTTCCACAAAGAGGTTTGTGAATTTATTACTGCTGAAGTGAAAGCCATCCTCACTTGGGGAATGCTGCTTTTTAGTTAGCTTTGCGACAGTATCAAAAATAAATTTTGGATTGTTCTTATTTTACTCAATTAAGTTGGAAAAATAGGATGATCGAGCAGCAGTAAGGGCTCTTCGATACTGCACGGTACGGGCTATCTAAGCTAGTCGGAAGACTTCCAACCCGCAGTATTAGACTTAAAACGAATCATCCTGCGATCATACACTGTTTACCAGGGGGTAGGGCTACCGACGTTAAGGCTAATCTGAAGACGGTGCTGGCTAAAGCTAAAACTGGCGAGTGTAGAGAGTATAGAGATATTGTTATCCACGTCGGCACCAACGATGTCAGAATGAAACAGTCAGAGGTCACCAAGCGCAACATAGCTTCAGCGTGTAAATCAGCTAGAAAGATGTGTCGGCATCGAGTAATTGTCCCTGGCCCCCTCCCAGTTAGGGGGAGTGATGAGCTCTACAGCAGAGTCTCACAACTCAATTGCTGGTTGAAAACTGTTTTCTGCCCCTCCCAAAAGATAGAATTTGTAGATAATTGGCCCTGTTTCTGGGACTCACCCACAAACAGGACCAAGCCTGGCCTGCTAAGGAGTGACGGACTCCATCCTAGCTGGAGTGGTGCTCTCATCTTATCTACCAACATAGACAGGGCTCGAACTCCTCTAGCTCCACAATGAAATAGGGTGCAGGCCAGGCAGCAGGCTGTTAGCCAGCCTGCCAGCTTATTGGAGTCTGCCAGTAGCACAGTCAGTGTAGTCAGCTCAGCTATCCCCATTGAGACAGTGTCTGTGCCTCAACCTAGGTTGGGCAAAACTAAACATGGCGGTGTTCGCCTTAGCAATCTCACTAGAATAAAGACCTCCTCCATTCCTGCCATTATTGAAAGAGATCACGATACCTCACATCTCAATAGGGCTACTTAATGTTAGATCCCTCACTTCAAAGGCAGTTATTGTCAATGAACTAATCACTGATCATAATCTTGATGTGATTGGCCTGATTGAAACATGGCTTAAGCCTGATGAATTTACTGTGTTAAATGAGGCCTCACCTCCTGGTTACACTAGTGACCATATCCCCCGTGCATCCTGCAAAGGTGGAGGTGTTGCTAACATTTACGATAGCAAATTTCAATTTACAGAAGAAAAACGAAAGACGTTTTCGTCTTTTGAGCTTCTAGTCATGAAATCTATGCAGCCTACTCAATCACTTTTTATAACCACTGTTTTCAGGCCTCCTGGGCCATATACAGCGTTCTTCATTGAGTTCCCTGAATTCCTATCGGACCTTGTAGTCATGGCAGATAATATTCAAAATTTTGGTGACTTTAATATTCACATGGAAAAGTCCACAGACCCACTACAAAAGGCTTTCGGAGCCATCATCGACTCAGTGGGTTTTGTCCAACATGTCTCTGGACCTACTCACTGTCACAGTCATACTCTGAACCTAGTTTTGTCCCATGGAATAAATGTTGTGGATCTTAATGTTTTTCCTCATAATCCTGGACTATCGGACCACCATTTTATTACGTTTGCAATTGCAACAAATAATCTGCTCAGACCCCAACCAAGGAGCATCAAAAGTCGTGCTATAAATTCAGACAACACAAAAATGCCTTGATGCCCTTCCATACTCCCTCTGCCTACCCGAGGACGTCAGAGGACAAAAATCAGTTAACCACCTAACTGAGGAACTCAATTTAACCTTGCGCAATACCCTAGATGCAGTTGCACCCCTAAAAACTAAAAACATTTCTCATAAGAAACTAGCTCCCTGGTACACAGAAAATACCCGAGCTCCGAAACAAGCTTCCAGAAAATTGGAACGGAAATGGCGCCACACCAAACTGCGGGTAATGGAGTAGCCAATGACAAGGGGTTTCAATTTGTCAGAGCTAATGGTGGGAAGCTTCGGTGTCTCAGACCCCGTAACGGGAGGTGTAGAGACAAGAGAAGGTTCGGCCTCAGACTCCGACTCGCTGCTTAATGGAGAAAACCGGTTGAAAGTTTCTGTCGGCTGAATGAGCGACACCAGTTGAGCTGTCCTACAGTATTTCCCTCCAGAAAACATGAGAAAGTTGTCCGGCTGCGGGGACCGTGCGAGGGGATTTATACTAACGTTACTATCTGTACTTACTGGTGGCACAGACGCGGTTTCATCCTTTCATACACTGAAATTACCCTTGCCTAACGATTGCGTCTGAAGCTGGGCTTGCAGCACAGCTATCCTCGCCGTAAGGCGATCGTTCTCATGTATATGATGAGTTTAGCGACTGCAATTAGAAGGCATCATGTTAATGTTACTACTTAGCTTAGTGGTTTTAATGGATGGAGGAAACGTTGACAATTGCACATGCACACACGCACTTAAGATTATTTCTCGTGGTTGTTTTTGTAAAAAATAAATTAAAAAGAACACCCCAAAAATCACTCTATTTATATTATTTATTTGGAGGGATCTGGATAATCTTGCACCTTCATACCTGAAACAAACCATATGACAGTAAAGCTGCGAGCTACTAGGAATGGACGCTCCTAAAGACTATTATATACGCACCTCCATTATGATGCATCGTTCCAGAATATTTGGAAAAGCACCAACACAGAATATGAATCAAGAATTAACATAGCTATGGATCAAACCTAAAATACTGTTTTATCAAAAAACTTTCATTGAAAGTAATTTTTTAAATAAAATATTCTACATATGAATGCCTGAAATGGAAACTGTGAGTATTATTATTATTTGTATTCTTTACAATAAACAAGTTTAAGAATATTTATCCTCAAATTGTTGTTAATGTGGACTGGTTTTGCCTGTTAAAGCCATTCTAAAAATGTGCTTTAAAATGTTCAGAACTGGTCAAAGTTCACCCTCAGCCTTCCAAATCAAGATATTCATGTATTTAGTGTAAATTAAACTTGTTTGTAAACTCAGAATATTCTCTCTCTCCAATTTACAGATATCCATAGCATACAAGTCCAGGCTTCAAAGTGACAGAGGCCTAGAGGTCAAGTCCCTGGTGTCCATGGGTAACAGCGAAGCAACACCTCCATATTTTGGCTCAAAGGGCAAAGCTGCTCACAGGGCTACTGCTGACCTGTACCACCTCCCAAAGCCCCAAAAGGCTAAAGTCCTATATGAGTCCATCCTGCTTGTTGACCCCATCAACCCCAATGAAATCAGGATGATCCTGAGGACGATTGGCTTCCCCCTGACAGAAAAGCAGCTGAACAACATAAAAAAGAAAGAAATTAAAAGATTGGACGATATCAAAAAGAAAGAAATTAAAAGAAAGGAGCTAGAAAATAAATGGAGCCAGCTGCAGAGGCCTAAATGGATCCTCAAGCTCATCAAGCTGCGACAGGGGACAAAACCCGTCCATGGCAGGAGTGGACTGAAGACAACAGCCAGCCAGAGTGAAGCGGGCTCTGCCCGTACATCAGATAAGGCGGCTAGCAACAAGGGGCAAAAGAGAACAGCCAGCCAGATGGAAGGAGAAAGCAGCTGTACCTTAGAGGCATCTAGAAGGGGACAGAAGAGAGCAGCCAGCCAGATGGAACAAGTAGAACTCAACTCATCCAAACGCTTCTTCAATATACCTCCCAGCCAGAAGAAGTTGAGAGTCATTGATATTTACTCATATGTATTTGCACCCAGCCACATTGCCGATCACACATATGCACGCAAGAATAGTTCTTAACTTAAAGATTGCAACAATATAAAGTTGGTAAAAAAAATGTCACATAACAGTCATCAGTCAGTGTGTTTAGAATCACTATTCTTAGCAACAACAGCCAGAGAGAGCTGCCCAATGGACATGTTATGTAGTAATGTAACCATCCTAGAGCTGTACTGCTGATAAAATCTTCAACGCTTGACGTGACTGAAAGCTTAAAAATATATATATATGTATAATTTCTTAATACTATATACATGAGAACTTGCAGCCACATATTTAAATTTCTACTACTATATATTAGGAGGAAAAAGTATTTCTCCCCAGGCACTAAATACTGTAGCTAGTCTCACTAGTCTCGACAGATGGGTTGCCTCCCATAATCTTACAATGTTCCAGCACAGTGCTGGTGCCCTAGCTAGGTCTGGGATTTCCGAGACTACAAAATAGATATAACCTAGTTAAGTTGTTTTTGTGCTCTATAAACCATTAACATGATTAATGGTTGAACGTTTTGGTAATCTTTTAGCCAGTGGAGGCTCAGAGGAGGAAGGGGAGGACCGTCCTTCTGAGTGAACTTCATAAAAATTTAAATTGTAAAACATTTAAAAAGTTATCCTTTTTAGATAAGACTATACTAAATATCACGTCACCAAATAACTGATTAAAACATACTATTTTGCAAAGAAGGTCTATAGTAGCCTCAACAGCACTCTGAGGGTAGCACCATGGTGTAGCTGGAGGACAGGCAGCTTCCATCCTCCTCTGGGTACATTGACTTCAATACAAAACCTATAAGGCTCATGGTTCTCACCCTGTCCCATAGACTTACACAATTATGACAACATCCGGAGGACGTCCTCCAGCCTATCAGAGATCTTGCAGCACGAACTGACATGTTGTCCACCCAATCAAAAGATCAGAGAATTAATCTAGTACTGAAAGCATAAACTAAAGCTAGCTAGCACTGCAGTGTATAAAATGTGGTGAGTAGTTGACTCAAAGACAGAGAAAGACAGTTGAACAGTTAAATTAATTTCTTCCAAAGTGAAGGAGAAGCAAGAGAGAAATAGTCTTTTTTTTCTCCCCCTTTCAGTTTAACTGACTTAGCTAGCAAATGCAGCAAACTAGTTTAGCCTACGGAAACACCCTGCTCAAACAGAGGGATGCTATGTTAGCTAGCTGGCTATGACTTTCCAACACAACACTGGAACTCTTCCAAGTCAAGGTAAGCTTTTGGCATTACCCATTTATTGCCACCAGGGCCTACTGGTGTAACTGCTTACTGACTGTACACTAATGTTACTGCATGATTGTAGCGGGTTTACTAACGCGTTAGTTCTATTAGCTATGCTGACTATGAATTTAGCATAGCTAATATTGTGACAATGATGTAGGCTTTGTGTAGCGGTTCTCCTTGGGAAAGTTTTTTTCACCTGGGCCCATACAGCTGATGTGTTGTGTGTTGAAGTCCACAAGTGAAGGGAAGAGAAGGAATACAACATGGCTGTTATGAGAGTGAGCTGTGTTTACAGGTGATCAGGGGTGTGTTCATTCTGCCGATTCTGTTGAAAAACGTTTAAGCGGAAGCAAACGGAAACAAAACAGGGATAAACATAAACATTGTTTGAGGCTGTTGGACTAATGATTACACCCTATATCAGGCAAAAATGTGCAAGGCGGTATTGAATGTCACTGTCTGTCACCTCAAATTTGTCTCTCGACCTGTGTGCACCTACGTTGTAAACTTCAGTCATAAGCTAGCAACCTCATGATGGGTATAGTGAAAATTCGAGTATCATGTAATAGCCTAAACCTATCACTCTTACATTGAACTGGGTGAATGAAATGTGAATGAGAGTCATCCAATATGTTGTAATAGAAATAAGGCCATGCTCATGAAATAAATAATCCTCCTCCCTCATCTTAAACGACACTGACAGCCACTGCTTTTAGCACTTGTAAAATAATGGTTTATGACAGTGTCATTGATGATTTGAATGCACAGAGGTGCTTATCAAGTTACCTTCAGTATGGCAAGGGCATCTGTTAGCCAACCCCGTGGGAGGAGTTCAGTTCAGCTGTTGACTGAAAAAGACACCGCTTATTGACGTCATTAAGTAGGTGATAGTACCTGAGAACCAATGAGGCATGTGATATACCTGTAATTTAAATATATGGGCACAGCTTTATCTGTCACTTCAGAAGCATGTCTCCGAGAAATTGGACACTCCTTCATTCCATATCTAGTCTGCAGTCGAATATGGTCCTAAGTCTTACAGCAAAATCAACAGCAAAAGATTAGCTTCGTTAATGCCGTCTAAATGTGCGTAAAAGTGGATGTGCGTAAAAGTTGATTTGTGTAAAAGTAATCGGATCCCATTCCGAAAAATCGAAAATGTCAACGCAACTGCAACTCCAACCGACCTAGACGGCGGTAAAGACAAAAACATATATATTTTAAGGACATGTGATGACACCTGACCGCATCCAAGAGTTTACCATTCCACCCCCCGGACAGGCGCGCCACGCACGATGTCTGCAAACTCCAAGGGACCGGGAAGGATGCTCCCTGGTCCACCGACGTCGCTATACAATTCCACTGTTGCCGCGCTCACATCTGTTTTCTGTCGAGCACTGAATCACGACGGTCCTCTCCCGGAGCATCAATAATATACATGGCAAGAGAAGATTTGGTGGATCCAACGACACGGGCGGCATTGTCTCTTCCGCATTTACCCAAAATCACAACGCCATATGGCTTTCTCACCCTGGGCGAAAGCCCCTTCGTCCGAAGGCGGGAGTCATTCTTTTTTAAAGATGACTTGACAGTCTTGCATGATCAACGGGACACAACGGGCCAGCACACCCTCGTCGACTAAAGATCAGACGACCTCTGGCTCTAAGAGGATAGCGCACTCCTTTTCGTACAACGCAGCATCAACTCACAGTTGCGCCTCACGTCAGTCAGAAAACTATCGACATTCTGAGCATCTCTGTCTGGACACTGATCATGCCAGACCTCTGCCACTGTGCTCCCCGGGGAATGGACAAATAAAGCGAATATTCGAGAAGCGCCTGGCTTCAGTTCGGGCAATGTACCGGTCAGCGAAAAGAGACGCTCCATTTGTGCAGAGCGACAACATTTTGGGAACAGGGATCCAGGCATCAGACTCTTGATGTGCCACTTGGCGAAATTGGCACGGGGGATGCCCCCAATATTCAGTATATGTCGATTCGTCTTCGTGGCAAAATGTGAAGAATTGCACGAGATTAGTTATGAAACAGCGAATCGTTTTCTCTGCTCCATGGCAAAATGTGTAAATAGTTTTACATTTGCTTTAAAACTGCAAAATTTTCTCTCAGACACATGACAAAACATATAGAGTAGCATGATAAAACTGCATATTTTTCTCTCTGCCCCATGGCAAAATGTGTTGAAATCCAGGTGAAAAAGTCGTTTTCCCCAACAATTTGTTTTGGGGGGGGGGCCTTCCACTTATACTGATTTCAAAATACACCCATATATCCCTCAAAATACCTCTCAAGAGAGGCGTAATAAGTAGTCAAACTTTGTAGAATTGCAGGAAATTAGTTTTAAAGTCTCCCTTGATGTGCCATATGAGATATTACGGTCAAATTAAATAACAATGCTGATCTTTCAATCCACAACATTGTCTAGGTTTCCCATATACATTTCACAAACATTTGAACAAAATGTTCAGTATACTGTCCTACTATATGGCCTATTTTCCTTCTGTGCAAACTTATCCATGCCCTTGACTTGAAGAAATTAATGCATTAAAAATACAAATGTTTTAACCACAATAAATATGACCGTTGAAATGAATCAACCAACAAGCAAGATAAAGGGAATGGAGTAAAATAAAGTTTAGTACCACATTTCAAAGCTACAATAGAAACAGTTATATATAGTGTCTACTTCACTCAAGCACTTGATGTTACAGAGATCAAACACATACTTCACAGGCTTCAAGACACATTAGATAATGACTACATTACCTTATGATGGATGACAGGTTACAGTTTAAGGCTTATTCTTATACCCACCCGTGGGCTCTGATCTAAGGGAAAGGGTTACATTTGATCCTTGGGGAGAGAGAGAGAGATTAGTCAGAGATGATTGACTGAGAAAGAGAAAAGAAGGACAGGGATAGGGAGAAAGAACCCTAAACTACAGTATTGCTCATTTTGTCTAGGCTGCCCTGGATTAGAGGGTTTAATGAAGTAATCTAAAGATATTTGATAATCAGATATACAGTGGGGCAAAAAAGTATTTAGTCAGCCACCAATTGTGCAAGTTCTCCCACTTAAAAAGATGAGGCCTGTAATTTGCATCATAAGTACACTTCAACTATGACAGACAAAATGAAGAAAACAAATCCAGAAAATCACATTGTAGGATTTTTAATGAATTTATTTATTTTCAAATTATGGTGGAAAATAAGTATTTGGCCAATAACAAAAGTTTATCTCAATACTTTGTTATATACCCTTTGTTGGCAATGACAGAGGTCAAAAGTCTTCACAAGGTTTTCACACACTGTTGCTGGTATTTTGGCCCATTCCTTCATGCAGATCTCCTCTAGAACAGTGATGTTTTGGGGCTGTTGCTGGGCAACACGGACTTTCAACTCCCTCCAAAGATTTTTTATGTGGTTGAGATCTGGAGACTGGCTAGGCCACTCCAGGACCTTGAAATGCTTCTTACGAAGCCACTCATTCGTTGCCCGAGCGGTGTGTTTGGGATCATTGCCATGCTGAAAGACCCAGCCACGTTTCATCTTCAATGGCCTTGCTGATGAGGTTTTCACTCAAAATCTCACGATACATGGCCCCATTCATTCTTTCCTTTACACGGATCAGTCGTCTTGGTCCCTTTGCAAAAAAACAGCCCAAAAGCATGATGTTTCCACCGCCATGCTTCACAGTAGGTATGGTGTTCTTTGGATGCAACTCAGCATTCTTTGTCCTCCAAACACGACGAGTTGAGTTTTTACCAAAAAGTTATATTTTGGTTTCATCTGACCATATGACATTCTCCCAATCTTCTTCTGGATCATCCAAATGCTCTCTAGCAAACTTCAGACGGGACTGGACATGTACTGGACTGGACATAAATTACTATTGCAGATTCAAGTCTTCCCAGCCTGGTGCAGGTCTACAATTTTGTTTCTGGTGTCCTTTGACAGCTCTTTGGTCTTGGCCATAGTGGAGTTTGGAGTGTGACTGTTTGAGGTTGTGGACAGGTGTCTTTTATACTGATAACAAGTTCAAACAGGTGCCATTAATAATACAGGTAACGAGTGGAAGACAGGGGAGCCTCTTAAAGAAGAAGTTACATGTCTGTGAGAGCCAGAAATCTTGCTTGTTTGTAGGTGACCAAATACTTATTTTCCACCATAATTTGCAAGTAAATTCATTAAAAATCTTACAATGTGATTTTCTGGATTTTGATTGAGAACCATACTAGGCCGAAACATAGAAATACACAAATCATAGAAAAACAAACATAGACTGCCCACCCCAACTCACGCCCTGACCATACTAAATAATGACAAAACAAAGGAAATAAAGGTCAGAACGTGACAGATTCAAACCGAAAACACGAGATGAAACTACATGTCGACAGGCTGATTTATAAGGTCTTACAGACAGTATTGATCTGTTCTACACTTCTCAACAGATGATGAACACTGTTGGCTTGAGACGCAAAAAACAATACCATTCTCCATGACTCTCAAACTCAAAAGGTTACTGTGAACACCAAACCAAAATATGGAACTTTATACACATCTATCTCAGAATTAGTTTAGTCCTTTATACACATCAACCCCAGAATTAATTTAGTCCTTTATACACAACTAATTGGGATATTTCTTTAGACCAGAGGATAGAGTGCCTCCTACTGGCCCTCCAACACCACTTCCAGCAGCATCCATCCAGGAACTGACCAGGGCCAACCCTGCTTAGCATCAGAAGTAAGCCAGCAGTGGTATGGAGGGTGGTATGCTGCTGGCAACAATAATGCATTAAATTGAATCGTACACTTCAGTGAAAATAATGAAACTGTCTATGGTGCCGAAGAAGTGGAATGCTTGACTTTATCTTAAGTGCATTTCTGTGAATTGCCCTTTCGGCAATAGAAAAGTAATCTATTGAGAAATAAACAACATCTGTATTATACAAAATAATAAGACAGTAATATGACTGTAAACGGACAAATCATATACACTGATGAGACATTAGACACACGCACACCCACCCACACATATCAAACAAGTCATTTTAACTCCAGAGTAGGCTCAGTTATTGTGGTTGGGGTCTGGGGATACATAATCACAAAGACTACAGTGGAAATTAATCAAATTATAAATCCCACTGGGTAAAAGAAGTTTGAACGTAATTTCTATGTCATTTCAACCCTGAAAATGTATGTGATGATGTTGAGTCAACATGGAAAACTGATTGGATTTGTAAAAAAGTAAGGGCATTTTGTATCTAAACCTAAATCCAATGACATAGTGATATTTATTGTTTATTTCACGTTGAATTCACATTAGTTGACAACTCAACCAAATTTAAATCACAACTAGATGTTGAACTGACGTCTGTGCCCAGTGGGATACTGTGTACTCATAAAAGACATTAATTCAAAAAACAGTTACATAATGTGACCACCAGGTAGCAATATCCACAACCTCCTGTAAAGGTTTGTTTGTGAACCATTTTTTTTTTTACCGATCTAAAATACCATCAGTGTTGCATCCAAAACCTCCAACACGGAAATAAAACTGGAAAAACGTATACACAGAACTTCACACACACACACACACACACACACACACACACACACACACACACACACACCACACACACACACACACACACACACACACACACACACACACACACACACTCTCAGAGCATGTAGCTTTCTATATGTCCTTAAAAGGGCTGAAGTGAAGAAAGTTCTCCACATCCTCCATCCTTGTCCTCTTCCTCATCTACCCCCCACCTCATTCATTCACCAGGCCTCTTCATTTGATTACTTGCTCCAGCACTTCAAATCAGTGGTTCCCATTATTTGCTCAACTTTGCCTCCACCATTTCTTCATTCATGACATTCCTCCCTCCTTCCCTTGGCTCGTCCCCTTAGCTCGTTGACTCATTGTTCTTGCTCTCTCCCAGTAGCCAGTAGGTGGTCATTTTCCCCTTCCCCTTCATCTCCACGTCTCCTCTCAGCTCCAGCTGGAAGCAGTTGAACTCCTGCAGGACGTCACGCGTGGCCGCAGACACATGGATCTTCAGCGCTGTGAGGGAGAAGGTGAGGAGAGCAATCATTAATTAGTCAATTAACTACCACAGAGATATGAAGACCAGCAGATCTGTGGAACTGATTTAAAACCCACATGTTGTATGACTACTCTGTGGCTTACCTTCACCATTGGATTCCAGTCGTGAAGAGGTGTTGACTGTGTCTCCAAACAGACAGTACCGTGGCATCTTCAGCCCAACCACTCCTGCACACACAGGGCCTGAATATAGAGTGAAGTGAATTGGTCAATCACACAACTGAAATTGGTATATCATCACTGAGTCTACTAGTATGTGACCATCGCGTGCCGCTCACCACTGTGGATGCCAATGCGTAGTTTGAGCTGCTGGTCAGGCCGGTGTTGGATTTTGAAGGTGCGTACGGCGTTGAGCAGAGCCAGGGCCATGCGGGCGATCTCTCGGCCGTGTAGCTTCCCGTTCCTCACCGGCAGGCCGGACACCACCATGTAGGCATCACCAATGGTCTCCACCTGGGGGCGCCACAGAAACAGCAGGGGCAGGGAAGTCAGTGTGTCCTAATGGCAGATCTCAGAGGCTTCATCTCCTCTTTTCCTTTCCTTCATCTGCACATTGTTGAGAAATATAATGTTACCTTGTAAACATCAAAGTTGTCAATGATGGCATCGAAACATGTGTAGAGGTCATTGAGCAGGGTCACAACCTAAAGAGGCAAACATTTTTTAGAGCAGAATAGGAATTGTTTAGTTTGACTATGGCCTCCCTTGTAAAGTCTATCTTTGTAACTTGTCACACCTGTGGGAGTAGTGTCACAATGTGATTGTGCTCTCTCACCTGCATAGGTGTGCTCTCAGCTGATATGGCTGTGAAGCCTACAATGTCACTGAAGTAGATGGTGACTGAATCAAAGGCCTCAGCCTGTACCGTCTCCCCTCTCTTTAGCTGCTCCGCCACTGAACTGCAGGTACAGACAGTAACATTACACACTGTGTGTGTGTATCGCATTGACTCACTGTGTGTGTGTTTGTGTGTGTTTGTGTGTGTATAGCAGAGACTCACTGTGGCAGTATCTGGTAGAGCAGGGCCTCAGCCTTGCGTTTCTCTTCGTGGTAGGCCTGGGTTCTCTCCTCCACCAGCTCCTCCAGGTTGTTAGCATACTGCTCCATACGGGACAGCAGGTTATCCAGGATGTTAGTGCTGCACTCCCTACGCACACACAGACATATACACAATACCAGTCAAAAGTTTGGACACACCTACTCATTCAAGGGTTTTTCTTTATTTTTACTATTTTCTCCATTGTAGAATAATAGTGAAGGCATCAAAACTATGAAATAACACATATGGAATCTTCTAGTAACCAAAAAGGTGTTAAAGGTGTTAACCATATCAAAATATATTTGAGATTTGAGATTATTTAAAGTAGCCACCCTTTGCCTCAATGACAGCTTTGCACACTCTTGGCATTCTTTCAACCAGCTTCATGATGTAGTCACCTGGAATGCATTTCAAGTAACAGGTGTGCCTTGTTAAAAGTTTTGGAATTTGTGGAATTTCTTTCCTTCTTAATGCATTTGAGCCAATCAGTTATGTTGTGACAAGGTAGGGGTGGTATACAGAAGATAGCCCTATTTGGTAAAAGACCAAGTCCATATTATGGCAAGAACAGCTCAAATAAGCAAAGAGAAACAACAGTCCATCGTTACTTGAAGGTCATGAAGGTCAGTCAATCAGGAAAATTTCAAGAACTTTTAAACCATCAAGCACTATTACTGAAACTGACTCTCATGAGGACCGCCACAGGAAAAGAAGACCCAGAGTTATGTCACGTTCTGTCCTTTATTTCCTTTGTTTTGTCATTATTTAGTATGGTCAGGGTGTGAGTTGGGGTGGGCAGTCTATGTTTGTTTTTCTATGATTTGGGTATTTCTATGTTTTGGCCTAGTATGGTTCTCAATCAGAGGCAGGTGTCATTAGTTGTCTCTGTTTGAGAATCATACTTAGGTAGCCTGGGTTTCACTGTGTGTTGGTGGGTGATTGTTCCTGTCTTTGTGTTTGCACCAGATAGGGCTGTTTTAGGTTTTCACGTTTATTGTTTTGTTAGTCTGTTCATGTGTAGAGTCTTTATTAAAGTACCATGAATAACCACCACGCTGCGTTTTGGTCCACCTCTCCTTCAACTAAAGAAAACCGTTACAAGTTACCTCTGCTGCAGAGGATATGTTCATCAGAGTTAACTGCACCTCAGATATTGCTTCCCAAATAAATGCTTCAAAGTTCACCTAACAGACACATCACAACATCAACTGTTCAGAGGAGACTGCGTGAATCAGGCCTTCATGGTCGAATTGCTGCAAAGAAACCACTACCAAAGGACACCAATAATAAGAAGAGACTTGCTTGGGCCAAGAAACACGAGCAATGGACATTAGACCGGTGGAAATCTGTCCTTTGGTCTGATGAGTCCAAATTTGAGATTTTTGGTTCCAACCGCAGTTTCTTTGTGAGATGCAGAGTGTGGTTCCCACCGTGAAACATGGAGGAGGTGTGATGGTATGGGGGTGCTTTGCTGGCGACAGTGTAAGTGATTTATTTAGAATTCAAGGCACACTTAACCAGCATAGTTACCACAGCATTCTGCAGCGATATGCCATCCCATCTGGTTTGCGCCCTTGTGGAACTATCATTTGTTTTTCAACAGGACAATGACCCAACACCTCCAGGATGTGTAAGGGCTATTTGACCAAGAAGGAGAGTGATGGAGTGCTGCATCAGATGACCTGACCTCCACAATCACCTGACCTCAACCCAATTGAGATGGTTTGGGATGAGTTGGACCGCAGAGTGAAGGAAAAGCAGCCAACAAGTGCTCAGCATATGTGGGAACTCCTTCAAGACTGTTGGAAAAGCATTTTTCATGAAGCTAGTTGAGAGAATGCCAAAAGTGTGCAAAGCTGTCATCAAGGGAAAGGGTGCATACTTTGAAGAATATAAAATATATTCTGATTTGTTTAACACTTTCTTTACTACATGATTCCATATGTGTTATTTCATAGTTTTGATGTCTTCGCTATTCTTCGACAATGTAGAAAATAGTAAAAATAAAGAAAAACTCTTGAAGGAGTAGGTGTGTCCAAACTTTGGACTGGTACTGTAGTCATACTCTTTTTTTGGAGTGGAGACGCACAGACATTAATGGAATCATGTAACACACTCTCCCCACTTCCACCCCCCTACACCCACCTGTTCTGTTTGCGTAGCAGCAGTTTGATGTGGTTGAACTCGGGCCTCTCGGTGGGCTCCTCTGCCCAGCAGCGCTGCATGAGTTGGCCCAGCTCCTGGCTGTGGATCTGAGGGTTGACAGCAGGCCGCAGGCACGGCCACTCACCCAGAGCCACCCGGTCCATGATTTCTAGAGGAAGGGGGAGTGTACAAAACATTACGCTGTTTCCATGACATAGACTGACCAAGTGAATCCCTTATTGATGTCACTAGTTGAATCCACTTCAATCAGTGTAGAAGAAGAGGAGACAGGTAAAAAAAATATATTTTTAAGACTTGAAACAATTGAGACATGGATTGTGTATGTGTGCTATTAAGAGGGGGAATGGACAAGACAAAATATTTAAGTGCCTTTGAAAGGGGTATGGTAGTAGTTGCTAGGAGCACTGGTTTGTCAAGAACTCCAACACTGCTGGGTTTTTCACATTCAACAGTTTCCCATGTGTAGAAAGAATGGTACACCGCCCAAAAGACATCCAGCCAACTTGACACTAGAGGTCAACCGATTATGATTTTTCAATGCCGATACCGATTATTGGAGGACCCAAAAAGCCGATACCGATTAATCATACGATATTATCGAACTATATTTGTAATAATGACAATTACAACAATACTGAATGAACACTTATTTTAACTTAATATAATACATAAATAAAAATCTATTTAGTCTCAAATAAATAATGAAACATGTTCAATTTTATTTAAATAATGCAAAAACACAGTGTTGGAGAAGAAAGTAAAAGTGCAATATGTGCCATGTAAAAAAGCTAACGTTTAAGTTCCTTGCTCAGACCATGAGAACATATGAAAGCTGGTGGTTCCTTTTAACATGTCTTCAATATTCCCAGTTAAGTTTAAGGTTGTAGTTATTATAGGAATTATAGGACTATTTCTCTCTATACCATTTGTATTTCATATACATTTGACTATTGGATGTTCTTATAGGCACTATAGTCTAGTCTAATCTAGTCTAATCCAGTCTAATCTCAGGAGTTGATAGACTTGAAGTCATAAACAGCGCGGTGCTTCAAGCATTGCGAAGAGCTGCTGGCAAACGCAGGAAAGTGCTGTTTGAATGAATGCTTAAAAGCCTGCTGCTGCCTACCACCGCTCAGTCTGACTGCTCTATCAAATATCAAATCATTGACTTAATTATAATATAATAAACACACAGGAATACGAGCCTTGGGTCATTAATATGGTCAAATCTGGAAACTATAATTTCGAAAACAAAAAGTTTATTATTTCAGTGAAATACGGAACCGTTATTGAATTTCCCTAGTTAATATTGCCTGCTAACATGAATTTCTTTTAACTAAATATGCAGGTTTAAAAAAAATATAGATGTGTAATGATTTTAAGAAAGGCATTGATGTTTATGGTTATGTACATTGGTGCAACGACAGTGCTTTTTCTGCCAATGCGCTTTTAAATCACCACCCGTTTGGCGAAGTAGTCTATGATTCAATGATAAATGTACAGGCACCACATTGATTATTTGCAACTCAGGACAAGCTAGTTAAACTAGTAATATCATCAACCATGTGTAGTTAATTAGTGATTATATTAAAATTGATTGTTTTTTATAAGATACATTTAATGCTAGCTAGCAACTTACCTTTGCTCCTTGCTGCAATCGCGTAACAGGTGGTCAGCCTGCCACGCAGTCTCCTCGTGGAGTGCAATATAATCAGTGTCCAAAAATGCTGATTACCGATTGTTATGAAAACTTGAAATAAGCCCTTATTAATCGGTCAACCTCCACTTGACACAACTGTGGGAAGCATTTGAGTCAACATGGACCAGCATCCCTGTGGAATGTTTGACACCTTTTACAGTCCATGCCCCAACAAATTGAGGCAGTTCTGAGGTCAAAAGTGTTTGTGTGGGGGGGTGCAACTCAATATATTAGGAAGGTATTCTTAATGTTTTCTACACTCAGTGTATAAAGCATTCCTATAGATGGTGAATTTTAATATTTTCTATCTAGTGTCATTCCTTTGCTTTCATCTTCTCAGAGATTCCAGTCCAATTTCCTTTCCATTGTGTTCATATGCTTTCACAATATTTCCATTATCTCTCCCTCCCAATGTATTCTATCCTCTCGTTCACACTTTCATCATTTCTCACCCTATTCCCCTATTTCTGCCCTCATTCAGAAAAAAAATTAAGCACGCACGCACGCACACACACACACACACACACACACACACACACACACACACACACACACACACACACACACACACACACACACACACACACACACCCAACAGCAGTCCATGCAGCCTAACTGAGTTAAGACCATAAAGTGGTTTCAGTGGCATAAATGGCATGCTCTGGTTCTAAGTCAGTTCATTGTCTTTCTGTCACACAACAGCTGCTGTCTCCCACTACAAAGTGTTACACTCTGATGAGCAAATACAAACACTTGCTTCTCTCTCAGTACACCACTCTTGCAATCGACCACAATCACGTTCAATTTTCTATAACTTTGCACAATTTCATGCAATTATGGTTTTGGGAAAAAAAACTAATTCACTGAGCAGTGGTGGTTGGCAGACATGGGTGACAGAAAGGTTTTCTCCTCAACACGTTGTGACGGAGACTTGAATTGGAACACAACAACAGCTGTTATTGCTGATCTGTATAGCAAAAAATCCAATCTCTTTCTTTTTCAGTTTTCAAAAGAAGGAAGATAAGACAGATTGTTGTTCCCAAACTAACTACAATTTAATCTGAAATCTTGACCGATAATTTAAAAAAACGTTCTAAAGAGTCACACACCCCTGATCAAATGAAAAATAAATATCTTGGTTGCAGCTATGTACTTAAAAGTGTGTTGCTTTACTCTAAGCCAGAGACACAGAAAACAGTACAGTGGAAGGTAAACAAATATAATATGTTTCTGTGTTATTTAAAGCATGTGACTGTGTGTTTGCCCCTACAAGTGTTTGCGTGGGCTTAACTATCCTTAGTACAAAGCAGAGAGGTATATTAGCTCTCGTGCTCCACATCATTAGAGTAGGCTCTTCAGGGTAAGTGGGGTGCAAGAGGGGCTAAGTGAGAAAATAGAAAATCTTTTGGGAGTGTGTTCGACAAATTCCCTAGTTTAAGTTGCCAAATGGTTGCAATTGCAAAACTGTTCCATGTCTCCATTTTAAAGTTGTGGCATATTGGTCAGTAGCTCTGAAATGAACATTGGGTTGTGTCAATATTTGGGGGTCTACACTTCATTTGTTGAATTTGATGTCATGTTTTTTTGTGAGTAGAGTCAAGGAGGAACCTTGAAATATAAAGAATACAGTTCACATGGAGTAAAATGAATCGACATACTGTAGCTTTGTTGAGTCACTGGAGCTGTTATGTGTTTTTTGATAGGTTTGTGTTTCTACAGAGCTTTTCCTGAGTAAACAGACTTGCGGGTGCAATGTGCAGAATAACAGCATTTGTTTTGAGTTGCTCTAATTGCCTTATCGCTACTCGGCGATAATGCAGCCAGCAAAGACCACAGAGCCTTGAACGAGAAGGAGGCTTGTAAGGTTTGTTTGTTATGCTTTTGATGGAAGAAACATACAAACACTGTTTATCTTGGACACAATCTGGGGTATAATTTACTCAGCAGCAATGGTATTCTCTCTTTCTTTTATAATACATTTGTGTTTATGTGCAAATAAGCGTGCTTATGACCAAAAGTGTATGGGAGCACAAATGTGACTAGTTTCAGGAAACTAGGAGTATGTCGCATGTCACTACTTCACAGTAGAGGCATTTGAACATGATCATTTTAATTTTTTATCAAAATGTGTTTTTGGGCAGAAATGCCTTCTGGAACAATGAACTTTCATGTGCCTTAAAAACAAACTTGTTTGCCATCTGTAAATATGAATAAATTACGAGCCTAGTTGGTTTAACCACGGGAAAAGACAGGAACCTTCCCGCTAGCCATGATTGGCTGAGATAATGGATGGGCAGGACATGCCAAGAGTGTGGCGCCCTGATCTGTTACACCTGTCCTTGTGATTGTGTCCATCCCCTCTATGTGTAGCTTATTTTCCCCAGTGTATTTATCCCTGTGTTTCCTGTCTCTCTGTGCCAGTTCATCTTGTCTGTTTCAAGTCAACCAGCGTGTTTTTCCCATGCTCCTGCTTTTGCTATTCTCTCTTTTGCTAGTCCACCTGGTTTTGACCCTTGCCTGTTTTCTGGACTCTATACCCACCTGCCTGACCAGTCTGCCTGCCCTGATCTCGAGCCTGCCTGCCACCCTGTACCTTCTGGACTCTGATCTGGTTTTGACCCTTTGCCTGTCCATAACTATTCTCTTGCCTACCCTTTTTGGAACTAATAAATATCAAACACTCAAACCATCTGCCTCCCATGTCTGCATCTGGGTCTGGCCCTAAGCTCTTATAGAGAGATGAGTTCAGATTGGTCTGCCATGTAGCCTGCTTCTGTCTATAACATGAGCTGCTCAGTATGTGTAGGTAATCATTTCTACCACAGCTTTTTTGAAAGATATCATAAAGAACTGCAGAAGTATTGCGACTGCTCTCCATTGTCTGGAGGACGATCGTGTCATGCTGACTCTCTCTGACTCTGAAAATGAATCAGACAATGAGGAAATCCCTGATTTAGATAAAAACATTCTAATTGAACCAGACATCGTAGAGTCTTCAGAAACAGCGATCAACAATGTTGTTGTCACGGAAGAAGTTGAATGCCCAGTGGTGGCAGAGTATGATTGCTATGGAGATGGAGAAAATCCTAGCGTTTGATTGCAAATATGCAGCAGGAGTCGAAAAGAGAAGACAGAAAGCTGTTGTATAAAACACATGTCTCCGGATTACATTTCCAAACTAAGAGCAACCATGGCAATGTTGACAGAGAGGGAGAAGCGTTCATCCATGTATACGGGTAAGAAAGTCTAGCTCAATACATTTTCAGATATTATACATTTCAAATTTAGTCAGAATGTCATTTTCATTTTAAGTTAAAGCGTAGTGTTAGCTAGCTAGCTAACATTAGCTGGCTGACTCACTAGCTAACATTACGTGTATGATCTGTATAATATTATTATTTGTATCTCCAAAATCTATTTGCATTGCTAGTTATAACCTAATGTTAGCTAGCTAGTTAACATTGACCCTAGTTGGTTAGCTTTAGCTACCTGGAGATTCATGCATGGTGGCGAGCTATGACAATCAGTTTGTATTGCTAGTAGTATTGGTTGGGATTATTGCCGCGTTCAAAAACTTGGGACTCGGAAATCTCAGACTTCCGAGTTCAGTGTGTTCAAGACAACTGGGGACTCGGAAAAAAACAAGCTCCGACTCGGAAAAATCGTTTTGAACTGTCATCCAACTCAGAATTCCAACTCAGGAACTGGGGCCTCTTTCTAGAGCCCTGACTTTTCGACCTGAAGCTCTCACTAACGTCATGATTTCACCTCGTATTTTTCCAAGTTCTCAGTTGTCTGGGAATTTACTCACTCTGTTTAGCAAATGGACTCACATGTGAATCCTTAAAGAGATGGGTGGGGCTAAGGCTTAAGAGGTTGTGAACGATCCTGAATGGGTTTAGACAAAGAAGAGCTCTCTAGTAGGTGTACCAAAACATTCAAGAGCCATTTTCTCAAAAGTGGGGTTACAAGTTTATCAACTTTCAAAGCAGAATTACTTTCCCATTGTTCCTCAACTGTAGTGTATTATCTATAACTTTCGCGCTCTGAATCTCTACTTTTATCTAATGTGAAAAACACAATTTCAAATTTTGCTACATAGGATCAAATCGGTCCCAAATGTCTGTCATGTAGAAAGAGAGAGTGCGTGTGTGTGTACGTGTGTGTTACCTTTGGGGCTGAGCGGCTCTCCCTCCAGATAGAAGGCTCCATGGCGTAGCGCCACCTCTTGGAGAATGATGCCAAAGCTGTAGACGTCTCCCTTCTGTGTGCCACATGGAGGGGGTCTCTCCAACCTCAGCAGCTCTGGGGCCATCCACAGCTTCCCTACACACATAGATTGATAAATTGACTAAAAGCTTAATCAATTTGCCTACAGACACTGATCTAAGGTCAGTTTTGTATTTCACCCTCTTAAGGATTTGATCAGGTTAAGCTGATCCTAGATCTGTGTCTAAAGGGCAATTTCCTGCAGAGCCAGGTGACTAACGGGCATAGTAAGAATGGGCGTCATCTGTGTTGCTCTCGGTACGAAAGCTGGACAGGCCGTAGTCGGTGATCTTCAGCACAAAACGATTATCCACCACGCAGTTGGAAGACTTCAGGTTGCCGTGGGAGACAATGACACTGTTGTGGAGGAAAGCCATGCCCTGGTAAGGAGAAGGGGAGGGAGGTAGGGATAGAGGGTAAAATGTAGAAATAGAAGAGAGAGGGATAGTCAAAAGGAGAGATTAGATATATATTAGTTATTTATATTCAGCTTTAGTCTAAAAATGTTTTGCAAAGCATATGCACAGTGTAAAGTCAGTCATCGTTCACTTGAATGATGCACATGTGTTTTCTGAAGTCAACTGAAGTTGACACATGGAAAGATAAGCAGGAGAGTGTGTAGAGCAGTGGTTACCTTGACAATGTCATTGATTAAAGAGTATCTGAACATCCAATCCAGTGTGATGCTCTCGTTTTCCATGATGTCCTGAAGGAGGAAACACACACCCATGCGTACACACACACACACACACACACACACACACACACACACACACACACACACACACACACACACACACACACACACACACACACACACACACACACACACACACACACCATTTAGACAAGGAAAATGCTTCCTAAAGATTTGTAATGGGTCAGTGGACTATCTTATAGTGGAGATGTGGTGAGGGGTGGCTACCTGTAGGCTACCCCGAGGACAGTACTCTGTGATGATGCAGATGTTGGGGGGGTCGATGCAGGCTCCGATGAAGCGGGTCAGGTGCTCATTCTGAATATCACGCATCTGGGGAGGGAAGGAAAGGAAGGAAAGGTAAGGAGGACACCATGTGACATTTAGGGACAGCGCTATTCTCTGATGCACATATGCATTCTGGAGTATACACACGTCACACTACAACCTCATGAGGACTTACATGTTTCAGTTCAAACAGCACGTTTCTGGTGAGCTCAATGCGTTTTCTGTTGATGTATTTGATGGCCACAATATTTGCCTGAAAGACAGAGAAAACATTATGCATTCAATCCAGTTGACATTAAAAGGTTACTTTCTTTCATGCACGCACACACACACACACACACACACACACACACACACACACACACACACACACACACACACACACACACACACACACACACAACTTACCTTGTAATAGCCTGTCTTGGCAAACACCTGAAAGTTTCCATCTCCTGTTAATAGGGAGCCGTAGTTGGAGCCCCTCTGTAAATAAAGCGAAAGGTGGGATGGGGTCAGTTTTGTGCAAGACTGTGTGTATTGTGAAATGTGTGTGTTGTTAATGAGTGTGGACTCACCAGGGACAGAGTGAGCTTGCTGCCTGCGCTTCGCAGCACTTTCTCCATGTTGCTCATCTGAATATCCTCCCAGGAGACTCTCCACAGCTGAGCCACCAGCTCATTTTCAAGCTTCAGCTTCCTGTGTGTGCGAAAGAGAGAGAGAGTGATGATAGATTGCTCTTTTAGATATGTGAACAATGCTATAAACGTAATGACATAAAACTCTTCCTGTAGATTCTAGGCCTTGTGCATACTTGCTGATTGAACTGGCCTGTCTACACTCACCTGTATATGAAGACAGTAATGGTGAGGATGATGATAATGATGAAGAACACCACAATTGTTACCATCTGGTGGATTGTGATGGTTCCTGGAAAAGGAGACAGGGGAAACATTTTTATGGTCCGCTGGTGTCCTTCAATACAGCCACTGCATGACAGTGTAAAGTCAGTCATCGTAAACTGTTTTGACTGGTTATGACTACTATAACTTCTGCTACGTCATGCAAACTAAGACATTTTATGGGGGGCAGTGTATATAAAAGCGAGTGAGAGACAGACGGAGTCCACTGACGTGCAAGGCATGCTGGGTTGTCGTTCTTGAAGCCACAGACGGGCACATCTAAAGGAGCAGCGCCCCCTGGCCACTGGATGTCCATCCCAGGCAAGGCCCTCAGCTTCTTCTGAGAGCCGTTGTACACCAACACAATCTGGCAAGGAACACAGTATAACTTACAATTACATGTCTAATGTTATAGACAAATAACATACCACATTGATTGATTGAATGTATTAGATCATTTAAAGCAGTCGCCTGTTCCAGCCGGAGACAACATTACATAATTAAACATTTTAGAGGATAAAAACAGAATAAAGAAGGCTTATTTCCATTGTGGTCCTCTAAGACAGTGAGATGGCAGGCTGGCAAGATTGACACATTATTCTCAATGCAATGCATTAGCATAGGGTGATAATGGGAGACGACATTCAATGAGCCACCAATCAGACCAAAGACTTGACACTCACCCCCTCACATCGGGTGAAAAGCATCCACTCTCTCTCCTTTATCACACACACACACACACACACACACACACACACACACACACACACACACACACACACACACACACACACACACACACACACACACACACACACACACACACACACACACACTTGAAGTCGGAAGTTTACATACACCTTAGCCAAATACATTTAATCTCAGTTTTTCACAATTCCGGACATTTAATCCTAGTATAAGTTCCATGTCTAATGTCAGTTAGCATCTTCACTTTATTTTAAGAATGTGAAATGTCAGAATAATAGTTGAGAGCATGATTTATTTTAGCTTTAATTTCTTTCATCACAATCCCAGTGGGTCAGAAGTTTACATACACTCAATTAGTATTTGGGAGTATTGCCTTTAAATTGTTTAACTTGGGCCAAACATTTCAGGTAGCCTTCCACAAGCATCCCACAATAAGTTGGGTGAATTTTGACCCATTCTCCCTGACAGAGCTAGTGTAACTGAGTCAGGTTTGTAGGCCTCCTTGCTCGCACACACCTTTTCAGTTCTACCCACACATTTTCTATAGGAGGTCAGGGCGTTGTGATGGCCACTCCAATACCATGACTTTGTTGCCATTTTGCCACTACTTTGGAAGTATGATTGGGGTCATTGTTCATTTGGAAGACCCATTTGCGACCAAGCTTTAACTTCCTGACTTATGTAATGAGATGTTGCTTCAATATATCCACATAATTTCCCCACAACATGATGCTGCCACCCCCGTGCTTCACGGTTGGGATGGTGTTCTTCGGCTTGCAAGCCTCCCCATTTCCTCCAAACTTAACGATGGTCATTATGGCCAAACAGTTCTATTTTTGTTTCATCAGACCAGAGGACATTTCTCCAAATAGTACAACCTTGTCCCCATGTGCAGTTGCAAACCGTAGTCTGGCTTTATGGTGGTTTTGGAGCAGTGACTTGTTCCTTGCTGAGTGGCCTTTCAGGTTATGTCGATATAGGATTTGTTTTACTGTGTATATAGATACTTTTGTACCTGTTTCCTCCAGCCTCTTCACAAGGTCCTTTGCTGTTGTCTGGGATTGATTTGCACTTTTCGCACCAAAATACGTTCATCTCTAGGAGACAGAACGCATCTCCTTCCTGAGCGGTTTGACGGCTGCGTAGTCCCATGGTGTTTATACTTGCGTACTATTGTTTGTACAGATGAACGTGGTACCTTCAGGCATTTGGAAATTGCTCCCAATAATTAATCAGACTTGTGGAGGTCTACAAATATTTTTCTGAGGTCTTGGTTGATTTATTTTGATTTTCCCATGATGTCAAGCAAAGAGGCACTGAGTTTGAAGGTAGGCCTTGAAATACATCCACAGGTACACCTCCAATTGACTATCAGAAGCTTCTAAAGCCATGACATAATTTTCTGGAATTTTCCAAGCTGTTTAAAGGCACAGTTAACTTAGTGCATGTAAACTTCTGACTCACTGGAATTGTGATACAGTGCATTATAAGTGAAATAATCTGTCTGTAATCAATTGTTGGAAAAATTACTTGTGTCATGCACAAAGTTGATGTCCTAACCGACTTGCCAAAACTAGTTTGTTAACAAGAAATTTGTGGAGTGGTTGGAAAACGAGTTTTAATTACTCCAACCTAAGTGTATGTAAACTTCCGACTTCAACTGTACATATACATACAGTACTCTAGATCTCGCTGGATCAGCTGGTCATTAACCTCAGTGGCTTGCCACCAATGAATATTTACCATTCTGTCATTACATAAGACAAACACATTGGCACTAGGTGGATGAAATTACATATTAAATTATCATATGTAAACTGAAATAGGGTTTGTTAATACTGTATGCTATAGCTATATATAGCTGTTTCCCCATTTACCCTCACCCTGAGCAGATGGTATATTGTAGTGTTAATGGAGACATGGAGGTCTTTCTATGAACTGTAGAGCTCTTTTCTTCCAGATGTTAATGCCTCTGGAGTACATCTCATTTTAATCTCCCATCTCCAAAACACACAGAGACTGTGTACACAGACAGGCAGCTTTATGAGCACTGGCAGAATGAAAGAGATGAGAAGCCTTAGTGTACGAGGGAGAGAGAGAGATGTGTGTGTGTTCAGTACCTGGAAAACACTGGTGTTGGTGTCATTCATGTCCCAGAGAGCGAAGTCTGTCTCTCTGTCCCCATTCTCATCTATCTGCACCAGGCCTGTTACACCTGTTGAGGACCAGAAGGAGAGAGGAGCCAAAGGGAGGTAGAGGAGTCAGACAATATTTAAAGGTACCAAATTAATGTTAGCTTACACTAATATCCAGTTCAGGGATGAAAATAATCTTCAAAGCACTCAGCGGGTAACAGTAATTACTACAAATTATTACTGTCGTTACGAAACGAGAGCAGATCTACATTTGAGGTTGTCCCTATTAGCCAACACCGGAAATAAATCTCAACCATTGTGCAAGTTAGAACACCCATAACAAAAATCTCAAACATAAAAAATAAACAGCCATAACGATCAAAACAACCATTGGTCATGACAACAATTTCACTTCAAATGATGGTGTTGGAGATACACAGATGCAAACACAACATAAGTTGATACACCCTAGGTCCACCCAAAAGTATTCATCCATAATCACAGTAATATCGCTGGGCTATCTTGCTAATACATCTACTAGATGGCCATCTTGTATAACATTACTTTCATTTCCGGCAAAGACAACAGCCCAGGGTTGGTTTAGAGGTGCAGATAATAGCCTGAGAGCCATTTCATATTGAGTGTGAATGGAAAGAGGTGTCTATAGGGAGAAATTACATGACAGGCGATGCCATTACCGGCATGGAAATGTCCAATCCAAATGGGGTTATCCTAGTAATAAAGAAATATACAGGCGTCATCCCTCTAATCAGAGGAGAGAGGGCCTGAGAGATGTGCTATGATATGGGACGGATTATCGGCTAGAGGGACATGCAGAAGATAGGGTAGCATGCACGCGTGCACAAACGTACATACTCAAGAACACACACTTTCCCACAGACGTTATTGCCCTACTCACACACACACAGGTGGGCAGTGGTTAGAGAATGATTAACCTTGTGGTTGGTCTGGGAAAATGACATTTGGCCAGCGTCTGCATGGGGGGCTGCATGGTGTTTGGTTGTCTGGGACAGGTTAAGGTGTGGAAGTAAGGGGAGTGGAGTCATGATTTAGTACCTCTTTAATAGAACATTATACACTTAACATTGACCAATGAGTCATGTCGGTGATGTCAGCACGACTTCCAGGAATTGGGAGTAGCACTTCTTTGGGGTATTGTCCCTGGCTGGTCTGTCTGTGTTAAGGCAAACTAGGTATGGGAAGTATATAAAATAATGGAGACATATTTACAGTAAAAATGTAGCCTTTAAATCAAATCAAATCAAATTGTATTGTATTTATCACATGCGCCGAATACAACAGGTGTAGTAGACCTTACAGTGAAATGTTTACTTACAAGCCCTTAACCAACGATGCAGTTTTAAGTAAATACCTCAAAAATAAAAAATAAGACAAAAGAGATAAGAAAAAATAATAATTAAAGAGCAGCAGTGAATAACAATAGCGGGGCTATATACAGGGGGTACCGGTACAGAGTCAATGTGTCAATGTGCCGTGGCACCGGTGTCGAGGTAATTGAGATAATTATGTACATGCAAGTAGTGTTGTTAAAGTGGCTATGCATAGATAATAACAGAGAGTAGTAGCAGAGTGGAGGGGTGCAAATAGTCTGGGTAGCAATTTGATTAGCTGTTCAGGAGTCTTATGGTTGTTTAGAAGCCTCTTAAACCTAGACTTGGCACCCCGGTAGGGCTTGCCATGCGGTAGCAGAGAGAACAGTCTATGACTAGGGTGGCTGGAGTCTTAGACGATTTTTAGGGCCTTCCTCTGATACCGCCTGGCATAGAGGTCCTGGATGGCAGGAAGCTTGGCCCTGGTGATGTACTAGGCCGTACGCACTACCCTCTGTTGTGCCTTGCAGTCGGAGGCAGAGTAGTTGCCATACCAGGCAGTGATGCAACCCGTCAGGATGCTCTCGATGGTGCAGCTGTAAAATCTTTTGAGGATCTGAGGACCTATGCCAAATAGGGGGAATAGGTCTGAGGGGGAATAGGTTTGGTTGCGCCCTCTTCACGACTGTCTTAGTGCGCTTGGACCATGTTAGTTTGTTGTTGATGTGGACGCCAAGGAACTTGAAGCTCTCAAACGGCTCCACTACAGTGTGCCCGGTCCTCTTTTTCCTGTGGTCCACAATCATCTCCTTTGTCTTGATCATGTTGAGGGAGTAGTTGTTGTCCTTGCACCACATGTTCAGGTTTCTGACCTCCTCCCTAAAGGCTATCTCATCATTGTCAGTGATCAGGCCTACCACTGTTATGTCATCAGCACACGTAATGATGGTGTTGGAGTTGTGCCTGACCATGCAGCCGTGAGTGAACAGGGAGTATAGGAGGGGGCTGAGCATGCACCCCTGAGGGGCCCCCGTGTTGAGGATCAGCGTGGCGGATGTGTTGTTACCTACCCTTACCACCTGGGGCGGCCCGTCAGGAAGTCTAGGATCCAGTTGCAGAGGGAGCTGTTTAGTCCCAGGTTCCTTTAACCATCCCTCTGTCCGTCCATGTATCCATCCATCCCTCCACCCATCCATTTTTCTTAGCCTCACATATCTCTTACTGCTGTCTTACTCTTTATTAATAACTCTTTAATAATTCTTATACCTTGAATGGAAATGGTGGGGGTACGGCTGAATTTAGTGGGCTGCAGTGATAGAGGCTCAGTCCACCAGAGCTGTATTAGTCTGGTAGTGCAGACAGACTTTAATTGTGCTGCAAAGAACAGAGCTGGAGGGGGTGGCATTTGCACAATGTGCTAGCAATCAGGGCAGGCGTTCAGAGCGTGTGGAGAAAGGTGGCACATTGTGAGCTACGGTACAGCGCAGTAGCTTGACAGCTAGTGTGTTAGTTTGATAAATTATAACTACCTGTATGCTTTCTTAAAAAGTTCAAATGGACGTAAAGTCATGAGTGATGCGTATTGGAAGTACAGTATATCAGATGAAGGCTGTGTTGCCAAAACATGCGGTTTTCAATAATGAAGAAGCAAGCTCTATACATCTTCCACTGTCCTCCTAGAGTGTCTGAATCTCTCTCACCCATCCAGGCCCATTAGTTAATGGAACAGAAGCCAGAGAGAAAAGCAGCTGTAACCTGATCCTTCCATCTAGACATCCTCCCTCTCTCTAAGGTCTATACTGGCTGCCTACCTTTATGTACTGTATATATCTTGGTACATTATGTAAATTCATATATCATCAACAACAGTAAAACATCCTGTTTGTCTCATCTTATTCCCCTCACTGTTCAAATCCTTGTAATTACCTAAACTAAAACGGGATTCAGTTTCCCCTCTGCGCCTTTCCAATATATTTGATTTGCACAGCAGTGTGTCCCTGATGGAAGAAGTTAACATCTGATTGAAAAAACATTGCATGACCCGTTCCGTACTGACGGCTAACCTGGAGGAGATGTCAACAGGCACATGCTCCTGGGCTGCCTATTCCTAAATCAGGTGTCAACTCCCTCCATCCAAGACTGCACAATGCACATTGTTTTAGTCTGGTCCTCTTTTTGTTGGGGTATAACAAGAAGATCTCGCAGTCAAACAAAAGATTCCAGAAGCATATTGACAAGGTAGAAAAAAAGGTCAAGTGTCCGAAAGAAAATGTCCATGAAAAAGCCAGAGGTGAGTCCATATTAGTGGCATGTTGTGGTTTTTAGGCTTCTAGTTGATAAATGCACAAGGCAACTGTCAAAGCATTTGAAAAGGGCACACAAAGGGAGGACTAGCAACACAATGCAGGTTGTCGCAGTGCGTCCCTAAACATGAATGAAACCTACAATCAAACACTTCTCTAATTCAGGGCATAACTGGAAAGTACTTTGACTTTAAATCTGGAGAAAGCAAAGAGCACTCTTATGAATAACAACAACCATTAACAAAGTGCACAGTGGAAGTGTCACTGCACCATTTGATTTTCCACCAAGTCACAGTGTAGTTTATGGATATATATGGTGCCAACCAGGTGATTACAATCCCTAGCTGCTGTGAAGCAATGAGAGCAGCTGCTGATCGAGCTCCATTAGAGCCACATAAACAGCCTTTGTTCTTATCTAGAGTGAACACATGGGAATAGGTGATATATTGTGTATTTATTATCACTGTGCTAAACGTGGGAGCACTCCTGTCACATACAGTATATGCAAATATTGACCTTATTGTACACTCACTGTAGTGTGTTATGATATTGCAGCTCGACATCAGCTAGACCAGGAGGTTAACTTGCAGGCTGTTTTTTGTTCACTCTACTTAGTTGTCTGATGTCTGAAAACACAAGCTTGGAATTTTGGCCTTGCATTGGAGAAGAATGTGATTACTTTTGTCAAAAAATTCATCAGTTAATTATAATTATTTTTTGGAATGGTTTTAATGCCTCCCCAGAAGCACCTCTCCTTGAAATAATTGCATTTACTGTGAGAAATAACTATGGCATTATTCTACCCAGGCAGATGTGAAAAAGTTTGCCAGTCTGCAAACCACCTGCAGCTTATGTCCCTGGATCAAAGTGTGTTCTACATACATACAGTTGAAGTCGGAAGTTTGCTTCGAAAATTCCAGAAAAGGATGTCATGGCTTTAAAAGCTTCTGATAGGCTGACTGACATCATTTCAGTCAATTGGAGGTGTACCTGTGGATGTATTTCAAGGCCTACCTTCAAACGCAGTGCCTCTTCGCTTGACATCATGGGAAAATCAAAAGAAATTAGCCAAGACCTCCGAAAAAAATTGTAGACCTCCACAAGTCTGGTTCATCCTTGGGGGCAATTTCCAAATGCCTGAAGGTACCACGTTCATCTGTAGAAACAATAGGTCGCAAGTATAAACACCATGGGACCAAGCAGCCGTCATACCGCTCAGGAAGGAGACGCGTTCTGTCTCCTAGAGATGAACGTACTTTGGTGCGAAAAGTGCAAATCAATCCCAGAACAACAGCAAAGGACCTTGTGAAGAGGCTGAAGGAAACAGGTACAAAAGTATCTATATCCACAGTAAAACAAGTCCTATATCGACATAACCTGAAAGGCCACTCAGCAAGGAAGAAGCCACTGCTCCAAAACCGCAATAAAAAAGCCAGACTATGGTTTGCAACTGCATATGGAGACAAAGATTGTACTTTGGTCCTCTGGTCTGGTCTGATTAAACAAAAATAGAACTGTTTGGCCATAATGACCATCTTTATGTTTGGAGGAAAAAGGGGGAGGCTTGCAAGCTGAAGAACACCATCCCAACCGTGAAGCACGGGGGTGACAGCATCATGTTGTGGGGGTGCTTTGCTGCAAGAGGGTCTGGTGCACTTCACAAAATAGATGGCATCATGAGGTAGGAAAATTATGTGGATATATTGAAGCAACATCTCAAGACATTAGTCAGAAAGTTAAAGCTTGGTAGCAAATGGGTCTTCCAAATGGACAATGACCACAAGCATACTTCCAAAGTTGTGGAAAAATGGCTTAAGGACAACTAAGTCAAGGCATTGGAGTGGCCATCACAAAGCTCTGACCTCAATCCTATAGAAAATTTGTGGGCAGAACTGAAAAAGCATGTGCGAGCAAGGAGGAGCAAACCTGACTCAGTTACACCAGCTCTGTCAGGAGGAATTTGCCAAAATTCACCCAACTTATTGTGGGAAACCCGAAACGTTTGACCCAAGTTAAAAAATTTAAAGGCAATGCTACCAAATACTAATTGAGTGTATGTAAACTTCTGACCCACTGGGAATGTGATGAAAGAAATAAAAGCTGAAATAAATCATTCTCTCTACTATTATTCTGACATTTCACATTCTTAAAATGAAGTGGTGATTCTAACTGACCTAAGACAGGACATTTTTACTAGGATTAAATGTCAGGAATTGTGAAAAACTGAGTTTAAATGTATTTGGCTAAGGTGTATGTAAACTTCCGACTTCAACTGTAACAGCCCCTGCCTAACTAACTAAGGATGGCACACACCTGTTGCCATGTCCAAAAATGTACAGCAATCTATGCGTTTACTTTGATTACCTTGAACCTTATCACTTCAGTCAACAACAGTCAATAAATAAACAACAGTTGTTTCATGAAATATATAGGTAACTAAGGATGGGAAAATGTACTACCCCAGGACTTACTTATGAATAATGTATAGTATTCATTATTCATCTGGACTCATCATGGGATTTTTTCTTAGCCTCCAATGGAGAGATAGTGAGTATGGGAGGGAGAGAGAGAAAGAGAGAAAGAGAAAGAAATAGAGAGCAAGACCTCTAGTTATGAATGACATGAAAGGGTCTCTATCGCTAAATGCTATTAGACTAAGATCTGTAGGGTCTCTGTCAATCCTTTTTACAGGCACCCCATTGCCCACTAATAGCATTGACAAGATTCTCCAGTTACCAAATACTTCTGGAACAATGGTGGCCTACCATGTACCATGTAGCTGTAGAGTTTCAGTACACATGATGAACCAAAGGACACAAGCACAACAGTGCTTCATCCTTTCTCTCTGTTCCTATCCCCCTCTGCCCACGTGTCTGCCTGTCTCCTTTCTACAGTGCACTCCACACTCCAGCCCTGCGCTCCACTGTGGCTCGGATGACAAGGCTTCAGATTCACACAGCTCATTATCAGCTCGACCCAGGCCAGACCTACCTACCGTTGGAAATACCAGCTGCCTAAGTGACCAGGGCCACTGCACAGAAGACAGAGGCAGAGAAAAAGGACAATGAATGATGGATGGTGGGGAGAGAAAGGGAAAAGAGAAGGAGGTGGAGACAGATGGACAGAGAGAGATAGAGGGATGAGCGGAGGGTGGAGGCTGGCGTCAGAGGGAGATGGCTCCTACTGACACGGCCACAGGAGCTCTGGTTTCGCCTGATTAGATTACTCTCCTATTTTGGGGATTTCCTCTTTTTTTCCAGGGGGACTATTTGTAACATGACAGCCAAAAGAGAAATGAGATCTTTCCATGGCAAAGGACAGAAGAGTTTAGAGGAGACAGAGAGGTCATGTAGGAGGAGAAGAGGGTAAAATAAGAGTTCAGGAGGATAAGACACGCTGAGACAGGAAAAATATGACAGAGCAGTGAAGTGAGGAGGAACACCTTGATGAGACAGAGAAAATATGGACAGATTGGTGAAGTGAGGAGGAAGGAAAAAGAGGAAGGCAGATACCGTGGGATGGAATTAGAGAACTGTTCACAGAGGAGAGGATTGAGAGCAGAGGAGAGGAGTGCTAGACCAGGAAATAATGAGATGAGAGAAGAAGGTGTGAAGGAAGTAAGGACAATGACTGATAGAAAAGACAGGGAGACTGGCATTAACTAGCTGGTGTACACAGCAGGACATCCACCTCTGACATTGAAATATTATTTTCACACACTTTCACAAGTTTACAACGTACAATTACTCATGAGTCATATACTGTAGTTTAAATGCTGAGGTCAAGTTTCAGATGAAGGTTTTGTATTTCATTAGACCAACTTAAAGCTGTCTTCACTTTCTAACAAAATATAACACCGAATATAACTAAAAAGCACTGAATCGGAAGCATAACAATGAACTAAAGCTACCACACAGCTTACGTTTCAGTATGCAACTGTGTGAGCAAAAATAATAAAAGAAGCATTGTCCTCGCATGCAACCAAACAAACCCTTCAGCCTTTCAATGCCTATGTTCGGATGGGCTAACAGAATCGGTGTGAGGAGACTCCATCTGTTCTTGGCTGCTGCCCGCTCTGCCCTCCCACTGTCTGTCTGAAGTGTTCATCTCTGTTGTTTGTGTGCTCTGGTCCAACTCATAGTGATTGAGGAGAGAAGGATGGACGTTTGTAAAGAGAGGTCAGCCAAGGAGATTAAAGGAAAAAGAGGGAGCAGGCAGGCAGTAATGGAGGACAGATGGAGGGAATAAAAGGGAAATGGGAAAGCAGGGTGAACGAGGGAAGGATAGAGGAGTGCAGAGCAAACAACCTGGCTACTTACCTGATGAGATGTCCCTGATGACTTATGTCACCTCTAAAGTATGTGTACCGTTCCAATGATTCAACGTATTTGTTCTTGCTGTTACCTTTGACTTGGTGTCAAGCGCCTTTCACTGTCTCCTGTGACCTCACACATAATCTGACTCTCTGACTCTCTGACCCCTGGACTCTGTGACCAATCAAACAAACATCAGATCAACAGCCCAACCCTTCAAATTCCCTTCAAGTCCCAATAAACAGAGGTTACTATGACTTGGCATCTGTCTTCAGGGCCCTCACAAAGGACTGGGACTGGGACAGAAGGGGTGATGAAATCCTGCTACAAGCTTTGAGACCACCGTCATTAATAATGTCAAACACTAGTGCAAACCCACAAGTCTGGGTAAACACACGTAACCTTATGGTTTAGTCAGTGAAGTGTGTGTGTTTGGGGGGAGGGGGGGTACTGGCACACGAAACGCAATGGAGGCCTTCATCAGGAAGTAAAAGGGTGATTCAATGATTTAATTTAGAAATGTTCAGCAAGGGGACTACCTCCTCCAGAATGCATAACACAGGGGAAAAGGTCAAAAATAATTTGATGATGTGTGGTCATAAAGATGTTCTTTTATGATTAATTTGCTTTTAAAAGACAATGATGTCACCAGATTGACTCAGATACTGACATTCCATTAAGAGATACCAAGGACTCAGTGATCAATTCCTTTTTTTTTTTTACTGAACTGGACACAATTAAATTAATTTGAATGGATTTGAGGGACACATTCATTTGCAGTGTCCGGGAATGTGTTTGCTCGAAGTCGAACGTGAAGATGAATTTTCTTCCGCTACAGACCTTGGCTTGACTACAAACCAGCTGCCAGTGGAGATGAAGAAGGCTGTTCAATAACAATGTTGGCATTTTTTGTTTCTTTTTGACGCTCTTTCTTTCTTTTCCAAGATCTTGCAGAGACGTGGAGAGGAAACATCTGCTTCTCTTCAAAAGGCCAAATGACACAACCATGGCCTGCTAATTGATCCTTTCCATTTAATATTTTCCCTGCTTTGAGGAGATTTCTGTTTTTGGCAAAACTTCCCCACAAAGGACATGTCCACAGTTATAAAGTCTATTCCCACCTTATAACATCTAACATAAATGGTAACTACAGTGTAAACCAGTGGAGGTTCCTCAGAGGAGGAATGGGAGGACCATACTCCTCAGTGAATTTCATAAAAATAAAAATAGTGAAACATTAAAAAAGCTATCCTTTTTAGACAAAATATATTCGCATGTCACCAAATAATTGATAAAAATACACTGTTTTGCAATGAAGGTCTACAGTAGCCTCAACATCACTCTGTAGGGTAACAATGTCATTGGTGTAGAGAGGAGTAGGCAGGAGGCAGTCGCAGGTTTAGAACTACTGAATTTATTTAAGCACCATAGATCAAAGCGGGATGAAACCCAAACACTGTTGTGCTCAAAATATATCTTCACAAACAAAAATATAAAGTACTCAGGAAATAGTAGGATAGATTCCTCTCAGGAAAACAAGTAACATTTACAATGAAAGATAAAGACAAATGGCAGAGGGTGTATATATACAGTGATAGAGTGGGGATTGGAACCAGGTGTGTGTAATGATGATGAGACAAGTCCGGGGTTGTAGCCTCCTCAAGATGGGAATAGGGAAAATTTGAGTATCATGTAGTAGCCTAAACCTATCAACGTTACATTGAGCTGGTTGAATGGAATATGAATGACAGTCATCTAATGTGCTTTAATAGAAATACGGCCATGCTCATTAAAAAAAAGAATTGTCCTCCCTCATGTTAAAAGGCACTGACCGCCACTTGTGGAAACCTACACTATACTGTAAATACAATAGTAGTGGATTCGGCCAGCCCCGTTGATGACAGCTGTATAAAATCGAGCACACTGTCATGCAATCTCCATAGACAAACATTGGCAGTAGAATGGCCTTACTGAAGAGCTCAGTGACTTTCAAAGTGGCACTGTCATAGGATGTCACCTTTCCAACAAGTCAGTTCATCAAATTTCTTCCCTGCTAGAGCTGCCCCAGTCGACTGTAAGTGCTGTTATTGTGAAGTGGATACTTCTAGGAGCAACAATGACTCAGCTGTGAAGTGGTAGACCACACAAGCACACAGAATGGGACTGGCGAGTGCTGAAGCGAGCAGGGCGTAAAAATCATATGTCCTTGGTTGCAACACTCACGACCAAGTTCCAAACTGCTTCTGGAAGCAATGTCAGCACAAGAACTGTTCGTTGGGAGCTTAATGAAATGGCTTTCATGGCCGAGAGCCGCACACGAGCTTAAGATAAACACGCGCAATGCCAAGTGTCAGCTGGAGTGGTGTAAAGCTCGTCACTATTGGACTCTGGAGCAATGGAAACTCGTTCTCTGCAGTGATGAATCACGCTTCACCATCTGGCAGTCTGACGGACGAATCTGGGTTTGGCGGATGCCAGGAGAATGCTCCCTGCCCTGATGCATAGTGCCAATGGTAAAGTTTGTTGGAGGAGGAATAATGGTCTGAGGCTGCTTTTCATGGTTTGGCCTAGGCCCCTTAGTTCTGGTGAAGGGAAATATATATATTTATATATATACCAATTTCGTGGTATCCAATCGGTAGTTCAAGTCATGTCTCATCGCTGTAACTCCCGTATGGCCTCGGGAGAGGCGATGGTCGAGAGCCGTGCGTCCTCTGAAACACAACCCAACCAAGCTGAACTGCTTCTTGACACAATGCCCACTTAACCCAGAAGACAGCCGCACCAATGTGTCGGGGGAAACACCGTGCACCTGGCGACCGTGTCAGCATGCACTGTGCCTGGCCCGCCACAGGAGTCGCTAGTGCGTGATGGGACAAGGACATCCCTGCTGGCCAAACCCTCCCCCAACATCCTTGCTGGCCAAACCCTCCCAGGGAAGAAATTTGACGAACTAACTTGTTGGAAAGGATGCCACCTTTTCAACAAATCAGTTCAGGCAAATTTCTTCCCTGCTAGAGCTGCTTCAGTCAACAGTAAGTGCTGTTATTGTGAAGTGGATACTTCTAGGAGTAACAACGACTCAGCTGCAAAATGGTAGATCACACAAGCAGACGAGGGCCCTGCTGGCCAAACCCTCCCCTAACCCGGATGACGCTAGGCCAATTGTGCGCCTCCCCATGGGTCTCCAGACAGACCCTGGACTCGAACCCAGAATCTCTGTGATGCAGTGTCTTAGATCACTGCACCACTCAGGAGGCCGTGAAGGGAAATATTAACGCTACAGCATACAATAACATTTTAGACGATTCTGTGCTTTCAACTAGAGGTCGACCGATTATGATTTTTCAGCACCGATACCGATTATTGGAGGACTGAAAAAAGCCGATGCCGATTAATCAGCCGATTTTGTATTTTATTTTTGAAATGTATTTATTTTATTTCATATACTGTATATTTGTAATAATGACAATTACAACAATACTGAATGAACAATGAATACTTATTTTAACGTAATATAATACATTGAAAAAATCTATTTAGTCTCAAATAAATAATGAAACATGCTCAATTTGGTTTAAATAATACAAAAACACAGTGTTGGAGAAGAAAGTAAAAGTGCAATATGTGCCATGTACAAAAGCTAGCATTTAAGTTCCTTGCTCAGAACATGAGAACATATGAAATGGTGGTTCAATATACCCAGTTCTTCAATATTCCCAGTTAAGAAGTATTAGGTTGTAGTTATAGGAATTATGACACGTCGACTATTTCTCTCTATACCATTTGTATTTCATATGCCTTTGACTATTGGATGTTCTAATAGGGACTTTAGTATTGCCAGCCTAATCTCGTGAGTTGATAGGCTTGAAGTCATAAACAGTGCAATGCTGGAAGCACAGTGAAGAGCTGCTTACAAACACAGTAATGTTCGAATGAATGCTTACGAGCCTGCTGCCGCCTACCACCGCTCAGTCAGACTGCTCTATCAAATCATAGACTTAATTATAATATAATAAACACAGAAATACGAGCCGTTGGTCATTAATATGGTCAAATCTGGAAACTATAATTTTCGGTGAAATACGGAACCATTCCGTATTTTATCGAACGCGAGGCAACCCAAAGTCTAAATATTGCTGTTACATTGCACAACCTTCAATGTTATGTCAAAATTATGTAAAATTCTGGCAAATTAGTTCGCAAAGAGCCAGGTGGCCCAAACTGTTGCATATACCCTGGCTCTGCATGCAATGAACGCAAGAGAAGTGACACAATTTCCCTAGTTAATATTGCCTGCTAACATGAACTTCTTTTAACTAAATATGCAGGTTTAAAAAAAATATACTTCTGTATATTGATTTTAAGAAAGGCATTGATGTTTATGGTTAGGTACATTCGTGTATTGATTGTGCTTTTTTCGCGAATGCGCTTTCGTTAAATCATCCCCCGTTAAATCATTTACCGATGATAAATTAACAAGCACCGCATCGATTATATGCAACGCAGGACAAACTAGTTAACCTAGTAATATCATCAACCATGTGTAGTTAACCAGTGATTATGTTAAGATTGATTGTTTTATATAAGATAAGTTTAATGCTAGCTAGCAACTTACCTTGGCTCATTGCTGCACTCGCGTAACAGGTGGTCAGCCTGCCACGCAGTCTCCTCGTGGAATGCAATGTAATCGGCCATAATTGGTTTCAAAAATGGTGATTACCGATTGTTATGAAAACTTGAAATAGGCCTTAATTAATAGGCCATGCCAGTCGACCTCTACTTTCAACTTTGTGGCAATAGTTTGGGGAAGGCCCTTTCCTGTTTCAGCATGACAATGCATGCCCCTGTGCACAAAGCAAGGTATATACATAAATGGTTTGTCGGGATTAGTGTGGAATAACTTAATGGCCTGCACAGAGCCCTGACCTCAACACCATCAAACACTTTTGGGATGAATTGGAACGCCGACTGAGAGCCAGGTCCAATGCCCAACATCAGTGCCCAACCTCAATAGTGCTTGTGGCTAAATGGAAGAAAGTCTCTGCAACAATGTTCATAATCTACTGGAAAGCCTTCCAATAAGAGTGGAGGCTGTTATAGCAGCAAAGGGGGACTAACTCCATATTAATGCCTATGATTTATTTTCCATTGAGTAGGTGTCCACATACTTTTGGTAATGTAGTTTACATGTCCAACAGGCATTTGAGAGCCATATGACTTCTTATGGCCTGCAACTAAATCAATGTCTTGTCTTGAAGAGCTCTTGAAGAGGTGTACATCTCATTTTAAAGGCACAAAGCACCCAATAGGTGACCCTCTGTCAATGGGGAGTATTGTTATATCGTGCTGGTTCTCTCTCATTCTGCCACAAATCACTCAATAATTAATCTACAGCGAAATTGCAAGGAAGACATTGAATGTGTTGTTGTTACAGAACTACCTCCTCAAAGGTGGAAACTGACAAGAGATCGTAAACCAGAGCTCAGATTTAATCCAGTGACATGGAACATTTTGTCTTCACACAAATCTTTTGAAATTGTCTCTGTGACAAAATGCAGACCACTGTAGTTACCAGAGACAGAGCACAGAGCTAGTGCTAGACTGAAAACATGTTCACACATGTTCCAAAAAAACCTAGAACCTTTCGGACCCCTGTTTCAATGGAATAAAGATTCAGGTTATAAACTGAGGTGCGTGGAATGGACTGACCATTGTAGGTGCGGTTCCACATCCTCCTTGTTACGGTTTTCCCCACAGGTCTGTCCTCTGGCGAGGTCATGGTCTCGTTCAGGGTGTGGGTGTACAGCATCAGCCCGTCGTAGAACCCTCCGGAGATTATGTTCATCTGCAGGGAAGCAAGAGGAAATTGTAGAAAAGTTATTAAATCTATCATCACCTATTTTTTATGAGATCGCTTAGATCAACCATACCACACATGTATTAATAGTACATCTATTACCCTCATCCAATAGATATTATTTTCTATAATTAGAAAGCTACTGTGTATGTCTAGCTACAGTTAAAGTTGGAAGTTTACATACACTTAGGTTGGAGTCATTAAAACTCGATTTACAACCACTCCAAAAATGTCTTGTTAACAAACCATAGTTTTGCCAAGTCAGTTAGTTTGTGCATGGCCCAAGTAATTTTTCGAACAATTGTTTACAGACAGATTATTTCACTGTCTACAAAACAAAAATAGAACTGTTTGGTCAAAATGACCATTGTTATGTTTGGAGGAAAAGGGGGGATGTTTGCAAGCCGAAGAACACCATCCCAACCGTGAAGCACGGGGGTGGCAGCATCATGTTGTGGGGGTGCTTTGCTGCAGGAGGGTCTGGTGCAAAATAGATGGCATCATGAGGTAGGAAAATTATGTGGATATATTGAAGCAACATCTCAAGACATCAGTCAGAAAGTTAAAGCTTGGTAGCAAATGGGTCTTCCAAATTAACAATGACCGCAAGGATACTTCCAAAGATGTGGCCAAATGGCTTAAGGACAACAAAGTCAAGGTATTGGAGTGGCCATCACAAAGCCCTGACCTCAATCCTATAGAAAATGTGTGGGCTGTCACGCCCTGACCTTAGAGATCCTTATTATTCTCTATGTTTGGTTAGGTCAGGGTGTGACTCGGGTGGGAAATTCTAGTTTTTTTCTTTGTTTTTAGCCGAGTGTGGTTCCCAATCAGAGGCAGCTGTCTATCGTTTTCTCTGATTGGGGATCATACTTAGGCAGCTCTTTTTCCCACCATTAGGTTGTGGGATCTTGTTTTCTGTTTAGTCACTGATGCCTGACAGAACTTTGCGTTTTCGTTTTCGATTTTGTGATTTTGTTTGAGTGTTTTTTTATTGAAATCATGAACACTTTCCACGCTGCGCCTTGGTCTACTCTTTCTACCACCAACGAGAGCCGTTACATGGGCAGAACTGAAAAAGCGTGTGCGAGCAAGAAGGCGTGCGAGCAAGTTACACCAGCTCTGTCAGGAGGAATGGGCCAAAATTCACCCAACTTATTGTGGGAAGCTTGTGGTAGGCTACCCAAAATATTTGACCCAAGTTAAACAATTTAAAGGCAATGCTACCAAATACTAATTGAGTGTATGTAAACTCCTGACTCACTGGGAATGTGATGAAAGAAATATAAGCTGAAATAAATCATTCTCTCTACTATTATTCTGACATTTCACATTCTTAAAATAAAGTGGTGATCCTAACTGACCTAAGACAGGGAATTTTTACAAGGATTAAATGTCAGGAATTGTGAAAAACTGAGTTTAAATGTATTTGGCTAAGGTGTATGTAAACTTCCGACTTCAACTGTATATTTGTGCCACTGCCATGGAGAACAGAACTTCTTCTGCTAACTACTTGTCTCTTCTACAAGCTTCTCTACAGTGTTTGATATATTTCAAGTGAATACCACTTTCTATTTCTTTCAACGATAAATATTTGCTATCATCTCCGTACCTATTTCTACCCCTTTATTAATTTCACAATTGTGCCTGAGAAACAATTTCCTCTTCTATCTCATCATCTCTCCAAACAATGGACCCAAACCAAAAGAACTGTCCACGTCAATCACAAAATGGAATATGAGGACAATAACCCACTCAAACAACTCACTCAGTTCAGTTGCATCAATTGGAATCGTACAGACACAATGTGCAGGCAGGGTGAATGAGGACCAGGTAGACCAGGGCAGAGCTCTCATGCTCTGTGCCTCTCTCTCATCCTCCAGACTCAGACCTGTCTATTTATCACATTGACTACACTTAGCTGTCTGCTACAAGTGATTCATCGGCTTGTGAGAGGTGCCAGACAGCCCTGTCGGTGTGTGTGTGTGTGTGTGTGTGTGTGTGTGTGTGTGTGTGTGTGTGTGTGTGTGTGTGTGTTTGCACACTCTCAGATGTGCAAATCCCAATGAACTAGTACTATTGTTAAATAAACAAGCACTGCTGATAGTTCTTTGTATGTGTTGCTTGCCTGTCAGATGTGGCTCAATCAAATGTTCCATAGTGAGATGTTCTCTAAAATATGATAGCCCTACACTGAGTGTAGAAAACATTAGGAACACCTTTCTAATATTGAGTTGCACCACCTTTTGCCCTCAGAACAGCATCAATTTGTTGGGCATGAACACTACAAGGTGTCAAAAGCGTTCCACAGGGGTGCTGGCCCATGTTGACTCCAATGCTCCCCACAGTTGTGTCAAGTTGTCTGGATATCCTTTGGGTGGTGAACCTTTCTTGATACACACGGGAAACTGTTGAGTGTGAAAAACCCAGCAGCGTTGCAGTTCTTGACACACTCAAACCAGTGCGCCTGGCACCTAATACCATACCCTGTTCAAAGGCACTTAATTATTTTGTCTTGCCCATTCATCCTCTGAATGGCGCATACATATACAATCCATGTCTCAAGGCTTAAGAATCCTTCTTTAAACTGTCTCCTCCCCTTCATCTACACTGATTGAAGTGAATTTAACAAGTGACATCAATAGGGGATCATAGTTTTTACCTAGATTCACCTGGTCAGCCGATGTCAAGTTAATAATGTTTTGTTCTCTCAGTGTATAGATTATTATACAGAACTTTATTTTGTGTAGTAGTCTTCATGCCTTAGCATAAGTCTTCTCCTTCATATTGCCTCAAGTCTGTGCCACATTGAGATCAAGTTCTGTCCCCTTTTATAAATACTCCTTTTGATCTCAGTTCTCTCTCCCTCTCTCTAAGAATGCCCCACCACACACACACACACACACACACACACACACACACACACACACACAGTGCAGCCCCTTACCAGTGAGTCCTCCACCGTAAAGTTGAACATTCTCTTGGCATCTGTCTTCAGGTCCCTCACAAAATCTTTATATTCAGGGTTCTGGGGTTCTCTATAGGTCAGGATTTTCACACTCTGAGACAGACACAAAGAAAAAAAGCGATTGTGATTCATAAGACAAAGGTTTCACTGAATTATACAGAATCATACCACATGATGATTTCTGCTAATGAATGAATGAACCACAGGTGTGAGAAACACCACTTCTGTGGTAGAAATTAACAGTATGTTCCTCTTTCCCAGGCTGTCCCTTTTATAAACAGGCAACTGTTATTCGAGCCTAGTTGCTCTATTATATGATGTCAATACAACCAGTCATCCAGAACACCTCCTCCAAAACACCCAATAACTTTCATCAAGTGATCTCATCTCCTCCCTCCCATTCCTACAGTCTGTGTAGATACAGGCCCAACCTCATTCAAGCAGAAAACTAAGGTCTGAGAAGGATAACTTGTAAAAACACAGTAGTGAGAGAAGTGTTCATACATATGGGTTATGGCATTGGTTCCCAGACGATTAGAACCCACATAAAATCCGATTCAACCTAAGACATATGACCACGACCCACCAGTAGAGTACGTGCATCAGCTACAGTTTTGCTCTTTCAGGCTTTGTGAGATGAGACTGATATCATCACATTGACGGGATGTTACAAAACATACAGTGCCTTGCAGTATTCGGCCCCCTTGAACTTTGCGACCTTTTGCCACATTTCAGGCTTCAAACATAAAGATATAAAACTGTATTTTTTTGTGAAGAATCAACATCAAGTGGGACACAATCATGAAGTGGAATGACATTTATTGGATATGTCAAGCTTTTTTAACAAATCACAAACTGAAAACTTGGGCGTGCCAAATTATTCCGCCCCCTTAAGTTAATACTTTGTAGCACCACCTTTTGCTGCGATTACAGCAGTAAGTCGCTTGGGGTATGTCTCTATCAGTTTTGCACATCGAGAGACTGAAAGTTTTTCCCATTCCTCCTTGCAAAACAGCTCGAACTCAGTGAGGTTGGATGGAGAGCATTTGTGAACAGCAGTTTTCAGTTCTTTCCACAGATTCTCGATTGGATTCAGGTCTGGACTTTGACTTGGCCATTCTAACACCTGGATAAGTTTATTTTTGAACCATTCCATTGTAGATTTTGCTTTATGTTTTGGATCATTGTCTTGTTGGAAGACAAATCTCCGTCCCAGTCTCAGGTCTTTTGCAGACTCCATCAGGTTTTCTTCCAGAATGGTCCTGTATTTGGCTCCATCCATCTTCCCATCAATTTTAACCATCTTCCCTGTCTCTGCTGAAGAAAAGCAGGCCCAAACCATGATGCTGCCACCACCATGTTTGACAGTGGGGATGGTGTGTTCATTGTGATGAGCTGTGTTGCTTTTACGCCAAACATAACGTTTTGCATTGTTGCCAAAAAGTGCAATTTTGGTTTCATCTGACCAGAGCACCTTCTTCCACATGTTTGGTGTGTCTCCCAGGTGGCTTGTGGCAACCTTTAAACGACACTTTTTATGGATATCTTTAAGAAATGGCTTTCTTCTTGCCACTTCCATAAAGGCCAGATTTGTGCAATATACGACTGATTGTTGTCCTATGGACAGAGTCTCCCACCTCAGCTGTAGATCTCTGCAGTTCATCCAGAGTGATCATGGGCCTCTTGGCTGCATCTCTGATCAGTCTTCTCCTTGTATGAGCTGAAAGTTTATTGGGACGGCCAGGTCTTGGTAGATTTGCAGTGGTCTGATACTCCTTCCATTTCAATATTATCGCTTGCACAGTGCTCCTTGGGATGTTTAAAGCTTGGAAAATCTTTTTGTATGCAAATCCGGCTTTAAACTTCTTCACAACAGTATCTCAGACCTGTCTGGTGTGTTCCTTGTTCTTCATGATGCTCTCTGCGCTTTTAACGGACCTCTGAGACTATCACAGTGCAGGTGCATTTATACGGAGACTTGATTACAAACAGGTGGATTGTATTTATCATCATTAGTCATTTAGGTCAACATTGGATCATTCAGAGATCCTCACTGAACTTCTGGAGAGAGTTTGCTGCACTGAAAGTAAAGGGGCTGAATAATTTTGCACGCCCAATTTTTCAGTTTTTGATTTGTTAAAAAAGTTTGAAATATCCAATAAATGTCGTTCCACTTCATGATTGTGTCCCACTTGTTGTTGATTCTTCACAAAAAAGTACAGTTTTATATCTTTATGTTTGAAGCCTGAAATGTGGAAAAAGGTCGCAAAGTTCAAGGGGGCCAAATACTTTCGCAAGGCACTGTATAGTTATGTTGCCTCTCTTCCCCTCGCTGTAGAGTCTGTTACTCACTAGGGAATTGAGAGGAAAATTAAAGTACTTCACAGTGAGAGAATGGAAAATAAACAAGATTAGATTTGTCATCTCATCTGCCTGGCAGCACACTTAACACCAATGACAGCCATGGGGAAACATAGGGATATCAAAATATGATTGCTTCAGGGCCTGTTGTTGTAAGTCAGCTGAGAATACAGCACATACCTGTTTCCAAGGTAATGATGGGAATGAGGTGAGGAATAAGATGATACACTTGACTCTGATCCAAGGCTTACCTGGAAGGCCTCCTTGGCGACAAGGTCGTCTTGGTCCCCTCTGGCCCAGGGTTGAGCATTCCGGGAGTCCAGGCTGCGTCCAAACATGTCAATGTAGAAGAAAACAAACTCCTCCTGAGGAAGGCCTGCCCGCCGGAAGTGAACCATCAGCTGCCTGAACGTGTCCGGAGAGCAACACACAAACACCACTACGGGGGCAGAGACAGAGAGGGTTATAAAAAGAGAGTAAAGACAATAGGAGAGGAATGATAGTTATTGCACATATGGTCAAATGTTTTTTCTAGCAAAATACACATCAACCAAGGTCCTGAATTATAGACCTGTCTAATACATGTAGGAATAAGAACAATCTTATGTATTGTATTCAACAAGCATCTTAAAAACCATCCTTTACACAGAGCATATCTGTAGGATCTTAATTTTACCACTCTTTTGTTGATGAGAATTTTCCTGCACAGCAAAAAACTTGTAGTGTATTCAAGGTTTAAAAAGGCTTCTAAAGTTTGTAATTTTCACTTCAAAATTTCAGAGTTGATTTGACCTAAAAAAAAATGAATCAACCTCTACAAAAAAGATCCATTAATTATAATACACATAATAATTCACATTTCCAGTTGCTGCAGTGTTTTTTTCCTGCTGTAGCAAACTTGTTCAAATTAAGATCTTACATCTGTAACAATGTAACAGGTCTTCAATTTAGTTCAACCTGCAGGCCAATGTTATGTGAGCAGAATGAGGAAAGCAAAAACACATAAATAGATCAGGTTAAGAATCTCCTATTTGTATTTGAAATGCTTTATTAGCCTCGTCACTCTGGTTAGCCTAGTCACACTTATCATCATACAGATGTATGATTTTAGCTCATTTTAGCCAGTTTCCTATAGCAGGAAAATAATCCGGCAGCAACAGGAAATGTAAATTATTATGTGGATTAAAATTAATGGACAATTTTGTAGTTGTTGATACATTTTTCGTTAAGGGATAATCAAGTCTGAAATTTCAAAGTGAAAATTACAAACTTTAGAAGCCTTTTTAATGCTCAAATACACTACAAGTTTAACATTTCCTGCAACAGGGTGATCAAATTAAGATCTTACATCTGTATGATGAGAAATAACACACTAAATGCATTTTAAACTAGCAAACACGGCAATCCTTGGAACCAGGAGTTGTGCACTGCTTAGTCCAAGGGCTTATTGTGTCAACCACCCATTTACAATGCATAAGTGATCAATATCTTAATCGGATTGACCCTACTACACCTTGGTGACTCAGTATACCAACCCAGTACAATGAGAGGATAGATGACCATCTATTTATTTTCCTTACACAACAGCCACTGGCCACATGACTAGGGTTGCCAAGGGTTGGCATCTATATGGAATTTTGTGGAATTTGTCTGGGAATTCTGCTTAAATTCATCAAAAAAGTTAGCTAAAAACAGTGAACCTTTTTTGTTGGATACACAAAAGGAAATTCTAGGTCTTGTGGCATATTTTGGTTAAACTATCCTCAATTCAATAGAATTTCAACCCTCTGTATGCACAGTGCATTCTTCCATCACATGTACAGCTGATTCTCAAGATCTTGCACACTAATGAGATGCTATTGTGCCCACACTACTACACTGTCTGAGTCAAGGACAACATGCTTTCTGGTAAGTTTTGATTACAATACTTGGAGGGGTGAATATATTTTATATGACATACATGATTTTTTATTAACTAGTAAATAATGGCCCACAGTAAAGTGTGTGTAAATTAACATGTTTCCATACATGTTTCATTTTAAAACATTTATCTTACAAATGAGTTGGTTTAACTGCTTAACTATTTATCTGTACATGGAATTGTATGTTTTTTTAAACTCATTTTTTCAAATCTTTACAGGAAAATGCCACAGGCACTATCTGATGTGTGGAGACATTTCACAGCAGCTAATGTAGAAAGAAAAGCTGTGTACATTTGCACATATTGTGCCAAATCATATGTGAAGAATGCAACAAAGATGCAGAATCATCTGGCCAGGTGCATAAAGTTTCCTCAGCGCTCACAATAAGCAACCTCTGACAAAAGCCCCTCTACTTCTATTTGAGGTGAAAATGATGAATCAGACAACTTATCGATAGCAACAGCTCATGGTCCTCCTGGAATCAGAAGGTTTTTTTTACTCAATTGAGGAACTTAAGAGAAATGCTGATGAATGTCTTGCTCGAACTGTGTATGCAACTGGTTCACCTCTGATTCTCACAGGCAATGTGTATTGGAAGAGATTTCTGAATGTTCTTCGCCCAGCATTCACCCCTCCTCCCAGTGCTTTATCTACCTATTTGCTGGATGCAGAGTTCAACAGAGTTCAAGTGAAGGTCAAGCAAATCATAGAGAAAGCAGACTGTATTGCAATCATCTCTGATGGTTGAATGTGTTTGGGCAAGGAATAATTAACTACATCATCTCCACCCCTCAACCAGTATTCTACAAGAGCACAGACACAAGGGACAACAGACACATCGGTCTCTACATTGCAGATGAGCTGAAGGCAGTCATCAATGACCTTGGACCACAGAAGGTATTTGCACTGGTGACAGACAATGCTGTGAACATGAAGGCTGCTTGGTCTAAAGTGGAGGAGTCCTACCCTCACATCATACCCATTGGCTGTGCTGCTCAGGTATTGAGTCTGCCCCTCAAGGACATCAGGCACTGAAAACAATGGATACACTCTACAAGAGAGCCAAGGAAATGGTTAGGTATGTGAAGGGTCATCAAGTTATAGCAGCAATCCACCTCACCAAGCAAAGTGAAAAGAATAAGAGCACCACATTGAAGCTGCCCAGCAACACCCATTGGGGTGGTGTTGTCATCATGTTTGACAGTCTCCTGGAGGGGAAGGAGTCTCTCCAAGAAATGGCCATATCACAGTCTGCTGATATGGACAGCCCCATCAAGTGGATCCTCCTGGATGATGTATTTTGGGAGAGAGTGGTAAGCAGCCTGAAACTCATGAAACCTATAGCAGTAGCCATTGCACGGATTGAAGGAGACAACGCCATCCTGTCGGATGTTCAGACTCTGCTTGAAGATGTAAGAGAAGAAATTCATACTGCCCTGCCCACTTCACTGTTGCTCCAAGCAGAGGAAACATCTGTTCTGAAATACATCATAAAGTGTGAAGACTTCTGCCTGAAGCCCATATATGCCGCAGCATACATGTTGGACCCCAGTATGGTGTCATCAATACCGTGTCTCGCCACCTTGGCATGGATGAGGGCAAGGTTCTTTATCAGTCTGGCAAAGTAAACTTCCAAGCAAGGGCTTTGGGATGGAGATGCAATATGGCAGTAGTGCCAACATATCTCAACAGCCACCTGGTGGGAAGGGACTTTGTGGATCTGAGGCTCTTTCCTCTGTTGCTTCCATCGTCCTCCAAATCTCACTAACATCAGCCACCTCCGAGCCCAACTGGTCCTTGTTTGGGAACACACACACTAAAGTACACAACAGGCTGACCAATACAAGGGCTGAAAAATTGGTGGCCATCTTCAAATTTGAAGCATTTTGAGCCGTCCTCAACAAGGTTGGAAAGTGACAGTGAAGATGAGGCCTCAGAGTCCTATATTCAAGAGGTGGACATTCAGGGAGAATACTTGGAAGCCTGAGAGGAAGACAGCCAAAGCTTTAGCTTCTAGACTTTCATTTTACAGATGTATGTTGAAAACGTTTTTGGGAGATGCGATGGATCATTGGGAATCATTCAATATTCCCTTTTGTTGTTCAGTGAAATCATCCCATGTGAAGAGTCAACTCATTTAAATAAAGTTCCATTTGTAATTAAATCGTTCTTAAAAATTATTATGTCTAAAAATTATAAATGATAAGGTAAAAAGGTTTATGTTTCTTCCTCCATATATGGTAAATATATCCAATGCAAAAAACATCTACATTGAAATGGTATTAATATTCATTTGCATACATTTCAGTTACTTCCCATATATTCCTTTTAATTCCCACAGAAAGTTTCCACCTCTGAATATTCCCCAAAATGTGCAACCCTACACATGACGTCTAGACAAACTGACAAACAAATAGACAAACAGACAGACCAACACCTAATAGGCACTTCAAATCTTGCTTTCTTCAAAGACGCACCCACTTCAGGCTTGTAAAGTCCATCAAGTAAAGAATCATTAAAAAAAATTTTGGTTTATGTACCACGGAAGTCATATTATACCAATAAGCTATACCAATAAGGTCACCATAGCAGCACCCACTTGTAGCACGCGCTCCAGCAGGTATATCTCTTTGGTCACCCCCAAAGCCAATTCCTCCTTTGGTCGTCTTTCCTTCCAGTTCTCTGCTGCCAATGACTGGAATGAACTGCAAAAATCTCTGAAGCTGGAGACTCACATCTCCCTCACTAGCTTTAAGCACCAGCTGTCAGAGCAGCTCACAGACCACTGTACCTGTACATAGCCCATCTGTAAACAGCCCATCTATCTACCTACCTCATCCCCATACTGTATTTATTTATCTTGCTCCTTTGCACCCCAGTATCTCTACTTGCACATTCATCTTCTGCACATCTACCATTCCAGTGTTTAATTGCTATATTGTAATTACTTTGCCATCATGGCCTATTTATTGCCTTAACTCCCTTATCTTACCTCATTTGCACGCACTGTATATAGACTTTTTGTTTTCTTTTGTTCTACTGTATTATTGACTATATTTTGTTTATTCCATGTGTAACTCTGTTGATGTATGTGTCGAATTGCTATGCTTTATCTTGGCCAGGTCGCAGTTGCAAATGACAACTTGTTCTCAACTAGCCTACCTGGTTAAATAAAGGTGAAATTCAATTAAAAAATATATAAAATAATGATGAGTCACCAGGCCTTTCCTGCGGTGTAGAGAATCAGTACTCTCGTGAATAAATTCTGCTGATTGACTTTAAGACTGGGCTCTGTCCATTATTATAGAATAAGGGTCTTACAAATCCTTATGAATTGACAGAGTGTTTAATTTTAATTGGGTATTAAAACATAGAGCAATTAAATTCCTGTAACACAGTGTCACCAGCAAAGCACCCCCACACCATCACACCTCCTCCTCCATGCTTCACACATGCAGAGATAATCCGTTCACCCACTCTGCATCTCACAAAGACACGGCGGTTGGAACCAAAAATCTCAAATTTGCACACATCAGACCAAAGGACAGATTTCGCCCAAGAAAGTCTCTTCTTGTCATTGGTGTCCTTTAGTAGTGGTTTATTTGCAGCAATTCAACAATGAAGGCCTGATTCACACAGTCTGTTGAGATGTGTCTGTTACTTGAACTCTGTGAGGTGCAATCTGAGGTGCAGTTAATTGCCGATTTCTGGGGTGCAGTTAACTCTAATGAGCTTATCCTCTGCAGCAGAGGTAATTCTGGTTATTCTTTTCCTGTGGCGGTCCTCATGAGAGCTAGTTTAATCATAGCGCTTGATGGTTTTTGCGACTGAAATTGAAGAAACTTTCAAAGTTCTTGACATTTTCTGGATTGACTGACCTTCATGTCTTAAGGTAATGACGGACTGTCGTCTTTCACCAAATAAGGCTATCTTCTGTATACCACCCCAATCTTGTCACAACAAAACTGATTGGCTCAAACACATTAAGAAGGAAAGAAATTCCACAAATGAACTTTTACCAAGACACATCTGTTAATGTAAATGTATTCCAGGTGACTACCTCATGAAGCTGGTTGAGAGAATTCCAAGAGTGTGCAAAGCCGTCATCAAGGCAAAGGGTGGCTACTTTGAAGAATCTGAAGAAATATATATTTTTGTTTTTACTTTTTAGTAACGTGTTATTTCATAGTTTTGATGTCTTCACTATTATTCTACAATGTAGAAAATAGTATAAATAAAGAAAAACCCTTGAATGAGTAGGTGTGTCCAAACTTTTGACAGGTATAATATGTAAATTAGATATTTTTGTATTTAATTTTCAATAAGTTTGCTAAATTAAAAAAAAAATGTTCACTTTGTCATTATGGGGTATTGTGTGTAGATGGGTGAGAGAAAAAATATATTGAATCCATTATAAATTCAGGCTTTAACACAACAAAATGTCAAATAAATCAAGGGGTATGAATACTTTCTGAAGGTACTGTAAATAGGGCTAATGAGAGAAAGGAGAGGGGACACTCAATGTTAGTCCGCAGGCTAATTGTGCTGGGGTATAGTAGTGCCTGTGGCGGTGTGTCAGAGATAGTGATCTGAAACAGGGCTTTATTAGCTCGATGATCAGCTCTGCTCCCAGCCAGAGGCTAACTACCTCGGTCTGACCCTTCATTAGCCTGGGTAATTACTGCAGGCTTCCAAGTACCTGGCACTGCCACGGCAGCACACATTAAGTGTGTGTGGATGTCAAACCGTGTTCAGCATTCTCTGTGCGCCATTGTGTTAGTTTGCCTGGTCCAAAAACAACCCTTAAGCCCTATACCTCATAAGCAGGTTGTGCTGCTGTGATTCTGTGTGGAATGTTCTAGTACAGGTAGGTCTAGGCTGATCTAGTCTAGTCTATTCTAACGTGTCAATGTCATAGTGTATTGTGTTCTGGGCTGGTCTAGTCTGATGGGTTATTGTGTTATGGTCTATTCAGGGTCTTATCTAGTAATATTGTGGTCTGGTCTGGCACCATATGGCTTGGTAGAGTGGCACAGGAAGTCTCCAGGGACGTGATGACATTCCTGTAGCACGCACTTCCTGTCCTGGCGGCTCTATTGTTTCAGGGTTAAATGGCCTTGGTCAGGAAGTGAGCAGTGGAACCAAACCAACAAACCTAAGGAGACTAAAAGGGATCTCCCGGGTCGCCCTGGACTCAGGAGACTCAGACCCTCCTTCTACTTATGAGTGCTCTCCTCCTGGTGAGACTCCATCCATATCTGGATCCCCTACAAACAATGGTGCCACCAGTTGTTTGGTGCCACACTCAACTTGTAGTGGCACCAAGATATATAACATTTGGTGTAAGACAAGCTGTTGACACCCTTGATTTTGTTATGAATGCTGACCCAATGTGCAACATGAGTGGATGGAAACAAACCAGGATGGCATCACGGCTAGAGGAGTGTAGAGCGGTACAAGGAGGCAAAGCACAGGCCTGACCCCTGATCCCAGCACCAGGCGGAGCAAACACTGTGACTTTACATACCTTTCATGCCTGATAAGTGCACAGTCACACACACACTTCCACTATCATCTTCAGGCGGTCTGACACTTCCTTTGAACTTCGAACCTCAGAAGAGCTGATGATGTAGTGGTTTCACTGTGGATAGCCCAGCTGATACCATGACGATAGGGTGAGAGAGCAAGGGTGAGGCGGAGATAGCGAATAGAATGTCTGTCACACATCACCACACCATCCTGTCTGATTTTCTTACCTTCACACAAGGTTAGCAGAAGGTGACATTGAGAGATAAGGGGGGTGTTAGAAGGAGAAGGAGGGTGATGAAAGGAAGGAATAAGAACATTTCTTACTTTTTCTATTTCTTTCTCTCCCTCCACCTTCATTTATTTTTCTTAACTTAATTCAGAGTCCACAACCGCAGAGTAGCGACAGGCTGATGGACCATTATTATATATTTACAAACGTTTTAAAATGTTTTATTTAATAACTTAATTGGCTGTTATCGAGTCACGGATGTATGTTCGCCACGTTGAATTCTGTAGCCCTTTTACTCTGTCTCTCACCACCCCACACAACTTCTTCCTTTCCTATAAATTGGTAAGTGATAACATAATCAATCCCTCTGTGTCAGTGTAATCTCCCAAAACATTCCAGAGAAACAAAGACACTTGATTAAGTCTTTGAATTACTGTGATGTAGGACCTGTCAACTTCCTGCTGAACACGCAGACAATTCCGCAGTCAAGTGACAGAGACAGCAGACTTCCATGGTTCTTGATTAAACATTACATTATCTAGTTGCATTACAATTACAAATTGCGATATGCAAACAGTGGAAGTGAATCCCAATTAATATTGTTATGCGGGATATTACTTAGAAACATTGCTGCTAGGCATACCTATTGGGATTTTGGATGATAGCAAGAAGACTAGTGTATGGGGACCCAAAGCTGGAAAAATAAATGAGAATGATGTAACAGTATGTACCAGTATGTCACTGTGTACTTCACTCCAAACAACCCGTCTATATGTGTCCATGCAGTCACCATCTCACTGGGAAAAAACTGGTTGAATCAAATCAAATCAAATTTATTCATATAGCCCTTCGTACATCAGCTGATATCTCAAAGTGCTGTACAGAAACCCAGCCTAAAACCCCAACATTGTTTTTCATTTCAACAAACAACTTAAAAGTATTTCGGGAATGTTTGTCTTTTTTCACCCAATCTTTCCCTCCCTGGAAGCTAATGGTCCCCACACATGGTAGAGAAGTCTGTAGATTTGTCCCCAGCATGGAATTACCAGCTACAATCCACTGTCTAGTTTAGAGCTGTGCTCTCTTATCTAAACACTTACAAAAAAGGGTTCCAAAAGGGTTCTTTGGCCGTCCCCGTAGGATAACCTTTTCTTGGTTCCATATAGAAACCTTTCTGGATTCAAAAATATTCTACCTGGAACCAAAAGGGTTCTTCAAAAGGTTATTCTATGGGGACAACAGAAGAACTGTCATGACTTCCGCCGAAGTCGGTGTCTCTCCTTGTTCGGGCGGCGCTCGGCGTCGCCGGTCTACTCGCCATCGCCAATCCACTTCTCTTTTTCCTTTGGTTTGGTCTTTGTTTTCACACACCTGTTTTCCATTTCACAATAATTTGTTCCTGTATTTAAACCCTCTGTTTCCCCCATGGTGTTGTGCGGGATTATTACATGTTCAGTTAGGCTTATTTTGATGGCTGTTTTTTTTGACGGGTGCTGTGTTCACCCGTGCGTTACCGTTTTGGTCAAGTGTAATTGTTACCTTGTGCCTTGTTGAGTAAAGTACGTTGCTCACTCAGTCTGCTCTCCTGCGCCTGACTTCGTGCACCAGCTACACTCACCATCTGACAAGAACCCTTTTAGGTTCTAGATAGCACCTTTTTTTCTAAGAGTGAAAATCCAACATAATACAGAAAACATCCAATTATACAATGTCTAACTATAAAAAGCTTTGTTAAATGTTAAATTGGCATAGGAGTGTGTTCAAAGCAGAACCATTACGGCAGAAGCAGCCTCCGTCCTTCCCGGGACTCCAGACTCCACCTGTGATGAACAGCAGGCCTAAACTCACCAAGATAACTAAACGTGTGTGTTGACTCATCTGTGTGTATTCATGCAAACCAACAAATCTAAAACCAACCAAAACCATCATCACTACGATCTCCCCCAGGCTCTAAGGCAAACTATAGGCCTACTACATGTCTGGCTCCCCTCCTTCTCCTTGCCTCTCCAGGATTCCAGAATATACATTTTTAACTGGAGCCAGATGGATGGGGCCGGGGGGGCTAAAGGGGAGAAAAGGGAAAGGCAAGGCCTTGTGGGTAGTTAGGTTCAGCATGGCCACCTTCTGCCTCGGCAACCATAGCGTTAGGAGGAGGTGAAATGGAAGCTCCAGGGTCTTGCGTCACCCCTTTTGGGAAGTCCAAGCTATGGGGTGAAGGAGTCATGTCGAGGCAAGGGTGATGTCAACAATCCTCTTAACACTGTGTTAACAAGCTCAACTGCCAAAACTCTCTCGCTCATCAACACTTTCTGCAAAGATCTGCCACCATGAAAGGTAATTGAAAAATCCCACCCTCCCTTTCACAGGTAGTGTGATGTTCTTGGAACTGTGTATAGACATTTCAAATCAAATCAAAGTTTATTTGTCACGTGCGCTGAATACAACAGGTGTAGATAATACAACAGGTGCACATAATTTTGCTACTCGCATACTGTACTCTCACTAACCTATAGAAGTTATGTAATCACTGGGCATGTGGGTGTGTGTAGTGAAAAGGAAAATAACCTTTCTTTGATTCAGCTTTCTTTGGATGTGATTATCTTTACTGTATGGCTTTGACAGAAGATAGAGTTTCTCATCAATAAGATTAATGTGACTGATACTGAACCACCCGTGGAGCTACACCGTCCTTGATTAAAACAGCCTGTTCCAAAATATAACTGATATGTATACCAAGGTGGGGGTGAGGAGAGCAAAGAGAAGGGCAAGATAGAGGTGTGGCAGAGAGGGGGTGGAAAGGGGAGAGCTGTGTCCACAAATATATTTGCTAATATCAAATGAAAAGTCACTTTCACACTTTTTCTATGTCACCTCAGAAACTCTAAATTCAGGTCAGGACTGTGTTGATAAACACCCCACTCACATGATTCCATGGCTTGTGTAACCAAACGAGAATCTTTCATGATACCAGATATTGTGCAAAAAGGTTACAACATTGATAAATGTATGGTTGTGTTCTGTCCAACCATTTCAGCAAAGTAGATAAAAAATTCAGACTTTGCCAAATGTTTTTGGCTGTTGCTCTTTTTTAGCGTAGTCAATTGGGTTGGTTGATAATGATGGCACACACACACACACACACACACACACACACACACACACACACACACACACACACACACAATGTGGGGAAGATTACTACTCCAGATGTTAAAAACAGCTAACCAAACAGAGCTGTCCTGAAATAAACTGTGCTCCTTCCACACACAGCATTCATTTATTGATTAGTCTATGTAGGCCAACCTCCTCAGAGGAGAACTACTCCTACTGGAGCGTATGTGAAATGGCGTTCAATTAGTGATGTCATGTGCTCTGAAACTTTGAAGTAGTTGTTTCGCTTGCCCTGCAAGGGCCCACGGGTTTGTGGAGCAATAGGTAACAATGCCTCCTGGGTGACAGTTTTCGATGTGTTCATAGGGTCCCTGGTTTGAGCCCAGGTTGGGGTAAGGAGATGGACGGAAGCAACACTGTTACACTACCATCACAGAGACAGAGCTTTGTTACTCCCAGAAACACAATTTCTGACAGGAAACAACATTAACAAGCCTACTCCCTAAGTTTGTTTTACTCACTGCTTTAGCACACTCTGCTAACCCGGATGTCTTAGCCGTGTCTGAATCCTTGCTTTAGGAAAACCACCAAAAACCCTGAAATCTCCATCGCTAACTATAACATTTTTGTCCAAGACAGAACTGCCAAAGGGGGTGGTGTTGCAATCGACTGCAAAGATAGTAATACAGAACTCTGCATGCTATCTAAGTCTGTACCCAAACAATTTGAGCTTCTACCTCTAAAAATTCACCTTTCCAGAAACAAGACCTCCCTCTGCCCCCAGCTGTGCCCTCGATACCATATGTGAATTGATTGCCCCCCATCTATCTTCTGAGCTCGTACTACTAGGTGACCTAAACTGGGACATGCTTAACCCCCGGCCATCCTACAATCCAAGCTTGATGCCCTCAATCTCACACAAATTATCAATGAACCTACCAGGTACAACTCCAAATCCGTAAACACGGGCACCCTCATAGATGTCATCCTAACTAAGTCACCCTCCAAATACACCTCTGCTGTTTTCAATCAAAGATCTCAGCGATCACTACCTCATTGCCCGCATCCATAATGGGTCTGCAACCAAACAACCACCCCTCATCACTGTCAAACGCTCCCTAAAACACTTCTGCGAGCAGGCCTTTCTAATTGACCTGGCCTGGGTATCCTGGAATGACATTGACCTCATCCCGTCAGTAGATGATGCCTGGCTATTTAAAAGTGCCTTCCTCACCATCGTAAATAAGCATGCCCCATTCAAAAAATGTAGAACTAGGAATAGATATAGTCCTTGGTTCACTCCAGACCTGTCTGCCCTTGACCAGCACAAAAACATCCTGATGCATTAGCATTGATCAGCCCCCGTGATATGCAACTTTTCAGGTAATATGGAACAAATATACACAGGAAGTTAGGAAAGCTAAGGCTAGCTTTTTCAAACAGAAATTTGCATCCTGTAGTACCAACTCAAAAAAGTTCTGGGACACTGTAAAGTCCTCCCAGCTGCCCACTACTCTGAGGCTAGAAAACACTGTCACCACTGATAAATCCACTATAATTGAGAATTTCAATAAGCATTTCTCTACGGCTGGCCATGCTTTCCACCTGGCTACCCCTAAACCGGCCAACTGCCCGGCACCCTCCACAGCAACCCGCCAAAGCCCCCACCATTTCTCCTTTACAACATCATAACCACCATCGACAAGAGACATTACTGTGCAGCCGTATTCATCAACCTGGCCAAGGCTTCAGACTCTGTCAATCACCACATTCTTATTGGAAGACTCAACAGCCTTGGTTTCTCAAATGATTACCTCGCCTGGTTTACCAACTACTTACTGTATCTGATAGAGTTCAGTGTGTCAATTCGGAGGGCCTGTTGTCCGGACCTCTGGCAGTCTATGGGGGTGCCACAGGGTTCAATCCTCGGGCCAACTCTCTTCTCAGTATACATCAATGATGTTGCTCTTGCTGGTGGTGATTCTCTGATACACCTCTACGCAGACGACACCATTCTGTATACTTCTGGACACTGTGTTAACTAACCTCCAGACGAGCTTCAATGCCATACAACTCTCCTTCCATGGCCTCCAACTGCTCTTAAACGCAAGTAAAACTAAATGCATGCTATTCAAACGATCACTGCCCACACCTGCTCGCCCGTCGCGCATCACTACTCTGGACGGCTCTGACTTAGAATACATGGACAACTACAAATACCTAGGTGTTTGGTTAGTCTGGAAGGAGAGTTTACAGTCAAACCCACTGTCTACAAGTCTCTGCTAGGTAAAGCCCCACCTTATCTCAGCTCACTGGTCACCATAGTAGCACCCACTCGTAGCACGCGCTCCAGCAGGTATATCTCTTTGGTCACCCGCAAAGCCAATTCCTCCTTTGGTCGTCTTTCCTTCCAGTTCTCTGCTACCAATGACTGGAACGAACGGCAAAAATCTCTGAAGCTGGAGACTCATATCTCCCTCACTAGCTTTATTAAGCACCAGCTGTCAGAGCAGCTCACAGATCACTGCTCCTGTACATAGCCCATCTGTAAACAGCCCGTCTATCTACCTACCTTATCCCCATACTGTATTTATTTATTTATCTTGCTCCTTTGCACCCCAGTATCTCTACTTGCACATTCATCTTCTGCACAACTACCATTCCAGTGTTTTAATTGCTATATTGTAATTACTTCGCCACCATGACCTATTTATTGCCTTAACTCCCTTATCTTACCTCATTTGCACTCACTGTATATAGACTCTTTGTTTTCTTTTGTTCTACTGTATTATTGACTATGTGTAACTCTGGGTTGTTGTATGTGTCGAATTGCTATGCTTTATCTTGGCCAGGTCGCAGTTGCAAATGAGAACTTGTTCTCAACTAGCCTACCTGGTGAAATACCATGTTCATTTTAAGGAATTAACACCAAAATAATTTAAAAGAAGTGCAGTCGACTGTGCAAATCCACTCATAAAATATGCATGACCAGTGGACTGGGGGAAATCCTTCACAATATTCAACTCTTCCTTTCTGTATAAGATTATCTCATAAAAACATAATGATAAATTATTATATTGGTTGTTATGGTTATAATTATTGCATCTGATAAATGCTGTGCTCATGAAAGGACTCTTGGGGGAAACAAATGGCTGATTTTCTGTTGTTGTTGTTGACTAAATCTTTTTGACATTTCAGAAAATGGCCCCTTATTAAATTTCACACACCATGTACACCCACCCAGTCCACTGGGCTTAGCTCTTCCACAAGATATATGATGAGTTACCAACATTGAGTTATTTAAACCCCTAAACTTGATCAATATTCAATACACCACCATCTCCATCCTGCTCCCTGCAGTGCAGCAGTGGTGGGTTGGTAAGGATCCTATTTTGAAAGGAGCTGGAAGAGGGGGTCAAAGTGCTCAATCAACTAAAGGGCATTTGTAGTGTTCCTATAAAATCTGTTTTATTTCTTGACTAATTCTATTGAGTGTTTCCCAAATTTATTTTTCTCAGTTTTGTTTTCCCTATTTTTAGGTTTTCGCTCTCAAAATCTGTTTTTTTATTATACAAAATCAACAAAACTGGATGTTCTAAGTCAAGGATGGGCAACTTTGATAGGGCTCTGGGGGCCACAAAAATCTGAACTCATCATGAGGGGCCACAGGTTGCTCACGGATCTGCACACCCACATCCATGCTTAACAATTATAGATAGCTGGCAGCTAAACTAATTTAGCAATCTAAAATAATTTGAGCTGACATGAGCTAATTGACTGACTATCAGTGACTGACAAAACAAGAGAAAAACGGCTGATCCACAACCATATTTAGAAATTGCACCTTGTATATTCTAGTATTTTAACTCAAGTAAATTGAGACCTCGACTGAGTTCAAAAACATATATACACTTTTTTGATATGAGAGACCACACTTTCTGTCTTTTTCTCCTGGATTATTGTTAAGGCCCCTGAAGCAAGAATGAAACCAGTCCAAAACAATCCAAGCCATGTTATTTTTCATTAAAAGGGGCAATTGAGAGAAGCAACTGTTGGTGAGACAATGAATGTACCCAAACAACAGACTGAGGTCCTTGCAGCACGTAAACCGTCTCTGGCGTCATTTCCTCATCATAATTGTGTGAGTATTTATTTATTGGTCCCTGGGGATGGCGGCAGGGGGTGGTGAGGTGGGGGGACATATTGTGAAAGGCTTCCTCTCGCTTGATGAGTGCTGAGGAAAAGGTCACATTACTGCTGGTGAGTGTGACAGATGTGTGTCTATGTGTTACGGTGGGCTGGGTAGGTTGTTACATTATCTTTTCGCACCACACACACATTATTTTTTTTTGCACATTGAGCACTCCTGCCCCTCACTCTCTCCAACCATAGCATGAGATGAGTGTTGGTGTTGTTGTGGTATTACTTGTCTCTGAGCTGTGAAGAGTTTCCACACGCGGAGAAAAGCAATGCATGAAATATGAATATAAAGCAGGTCTGTCTGATCCTCAAACCATCTGCTGTTCTGAAACAAACAGACAACCACCACAACAACATGGAAATTAGCTGCTGATTGTGTGCTCTGACAGAACAGAGTTACAATCAGGAAGTATTCTTGTACTCTCATATACTGTGTAGGCTAACCCAAATGTTCCACTTGCTACTTTAAGACTTAGTCTTTTCTTCTTTGAGTCAGTCATATTTCCACTATAACTCTTCCATGGGTATTCTTCTAAATGGAGTTGTACAAATGTCTGTTTCAAGCATAGGAGATTTTCTGATAAATACCGTGGGAGTTTAGTTTATTTTGATTCCTAACTGGGCCATGGCGGAGGTTATATTCAGGAAACGGCCTTTTTACTCAGATATTAATTAGATTTTACACTGGTCCCAATCTAATGAACCATTGCATCCCCTATGATGGCTTTTTCCCAGGCAGGTGTATGAGCAATAAAAAAAACATGTCTACGAAGGTCTTTGGGTTAAACATTTCCTGACTGTTAATGCCAAACAGACACTTTAAAGTGGCAATCAGTAGTTAAAACAATAAAGTCATGTAACCACTCTCAAATTCATAGACAGAGCTATGGATGCAAGGACTGACCATCCATGATATCAAAATAATAGATTTAAGCATGTTTTGAGGCTATATAGTTTATATTTACTTTGCTTATATATGAGGAATTTATAATTTGTATTCTTCAAGTATCAATGAGTACATATAATTCATTTATAAGTTCAAACATGGATGTAGCAACTGCAGATTGTCCCTTTAACCTAAATACATAAAACAACTCATATATTCTGCGCACACAGGTCAACTGCACTCCATCAAAATGCATGGCTTTACAATTAGCTCTGTCTGATCCCATGTCCTTTTTCAAATTAGTGTGGCCATTCTACCAGATCTCAGTCAGACAACCTTAACTAAAAGCCCTAATCAATCACACCCAGTTGACTGTGAATTTGAAATAAACCAAAGACAACAGTATTCTGGTGCTCCATAAAGTACACATTTATGTAACCAAAACAACAAAAGTTCACTGTGAAAACAAAAAGAAACATGTTAAGTCACACATGCTTTCTTGTTGAACAGAAATTCCAGGACATGGATTACCAGTTTTTGAACAAATCCCTAATTTGACTAAGTCCATAATTTGCTCACCTCTGGTTAAATATGATGAACTGCAGACCAACAAAAAGCAAAGGGCCAGGGTAATTAGCCCAATGACGGAGTCTGTTTAGCAGGAAATACCTACAGATCTGATATGTTGACTGCAGCTCCCTTATAAGGTCGGACAGCTCTTGACCTCTGTTAATAAATGTCTTCTCTGGAGACGTTTTTATACCCGTGTGGGAACGGGAGAGGGAAGCTCATAGAGAACCAATCGAGAGGCTTATCTGTCTATTTGTTGACTCACTTGACTTTGCAAAAAAAGTGATAGATTGGAGTAGCAATGAATTATATTTGCTTTGTACAGTACTCACTGTGCCCATTTCCTCAAAGGCAGCAGAAGGGTAAACTGAACCAAAATACAGATTTTTTTTTTTTTATATATATATGTATTTTTTAATATATATTTATTTTTTCATTCGGTGGACAAAATTTGAGGGGTCCATTAAACTGCTGCAACATCTAAGGACGCCGATCTTATTATCTCTGTCTGTCCTGAGGACAGGCCATTTGCAGCAGTGAGTTTTCTGATCTGCACAGCATCGATTGAGCTCATAATTCTTGCTCAGGCTGCCGGCGCATTCATCAAAAGCTAATATCCACGCTTAACAAGCCATGCTGCTACGAATCATTCAGAGGGCAAGAGACAACAAATATCATAGGTAATAGGTGAGACACACACGCAATCGTAAATGTGAAAACAAGCACATACAGCTTAGCTATTTTTGTACAGCTGTGTCAACAAATTCAAAATAATCTATGTCATGAGGGCTTCGGCTGAATAAATAACATGCTCCAAGAAGGTTCTTTTTAGGCTGTTCTTAGGCTGACAAGCCTAACCATAATGAAAGAAGATCCACTGTGCCAACCCACTGAACATTAACGAATTTGCTCTCACAATATGTAGAATACAAAGCTGTGAATAATGTGTAGTGAACGTAGGGGACTCACCTCGGCCATCTTGCTTGATGTTGTGAAGCAGGTCAGAGTAGTTGACTGGTCCAGTGTTCTCCTCAAACACCAGGTCCACCGAGGTGATGTTGTTCAAGTGCAGCTCTGTGTAGAGGCCCTCCACAGCGAAGTAGCACGGCCGGTCATCCTTCTTGTTATCACTGAACATGAGCAGCACCTGCTCCTTCCACTCAAAGTGCTTGCAGATATGGAGGCCGAACTTGCCCAGCTTTTTGTGCGTGGGGCCCGTGTTGGTGATAGACGGGTACATGTTGATGCCGTTGAAGCCCACGGCTGGAGCGCCCGCCGTTACCATGGGGATGTCCCAGTGGGTGGTGAAGAGGCCCACTGGGGAGGAGGTGTAGACGCAGCCCGGCCCAATGAAAGCCCAAGGGTCGTGGGCGAACTTGAGGTCAACAGCCATGAGTGGGGCGATGGACTCAGAGCAGATGCCTTCTTCGTTCTCACTGTTCTCAAACACGTAACCCAGGTGGTGGCCGCGGAGGAGTGCTGGGTCAGCGTTGATGGTGTTGATGGCTCGGTCCAGAGCCGGACCCACACGGGGCCAGGCCCAGGGGTAGGCAGTGTTTCTCTGTGGTAGGATAATGGCCAGCGTGATGTTCCCGTGCTGCCGATGGTCCCGGTGCTCTCTGGGGCGTCGGTGTGAATCCCGGTGCCGGGAGGACATGCCAGACTGGACCCACTGGAGACAGGCACCCAGCAGCAGAAGAAGAACCAGCAACAGTTTTACTCCCTCCATCCTCATCCTGATAGGCTGCTGAATAATGTCCTTGTGAATTATTTATCCTGTAGAGCTAAAGAGGGAGACATAGGGAAACATTTGTACACACACACAGACACACACACACAGTTTGGAGTCTCTGCATATCTGTTCAACTCTGTTCAAAGAGCTGTTTTGCTTCGTCACAACTGAATTCCCTCAAACTATTTTTCTTCATGTCACGTTTGAGTGGCCTTTGCACTACCATGTTATAGAACATCTGTGAGAGGGTGACTCCCTTATACCAGACTGGATTTACTGAGTTACTGGGCAGTTCTGATCCCTCAAATCAGATATATACTCAGGAGTTGAGAATATAAACGGAATAATTAACCATGCATCAAAGAATGTCAACATGTGTGACAAAATACTTGTCACATCTTCCTTTAGTAAGTTAGAGTGAAGGTGAACTTTCTTAGACAATTACATGGTTGTTAATTGCCTCTATCAAACTGGTAGACCCTTGAGCTTGCACCTGACAGGATATGCATTGATTTAACTGTTAAACTGCACTCGTTGAGATTTGTTTAGAATCAAAGCCTGGTACACCACCAAATAACGAAACAATTTACCAATAATCGAAGTTGCCTTGCATGCCATTTTCACATGCATGTAGGCTAGATAGAACAGTGTTCAATCTGAGGGCAATTACTTTGATTCATTTGAAGCTATAGGCTACATCTTGTTTATAAAGTATTTTATCAAAAACAATTGAGTAATAGGGCGCATAGGGTTATGATAAACTGATGTCTGAAATCAGATAAAGTTTTTTTCTAGGAGATAACACATATTTAAAACTACTAAATGTATACATAGCAAAACCTAAAACGTTATAAGGACTGTATGCCTGGTTTTGTAAAGCTATTAGCTTTATATTAAGCCTAAATATTTGTTCTCACATCATAGCCTACACTCAAAAGTCATTTTGGAAAACGTGGTGCACTATCTGGCTGTAGCCGATATAATTTAACATGGATTCAAATTTGTTGCGGCTACAAAAACATATTTGACATCTGCCTAAATACAATACAATTACCTTAAATTGCGTTTTCTCCCTCCATGTCAAACGGTGGTTTATTACGACGTCTTGGCACGTGTGACTGTCAGTGACTGAGGTGAATATCAGCTGCGAGGCTCGAGTTGTGTGGGCAAAGGTACTGATGGGCATGCGAAACCCGCGAAAAGGCAACGCGTGGTTCACGAAAGCCGGGGATATCGACCAAAAAAAACGTCAATTATGTTTTTCCTTTTAGTTGCGCCCAAAGAAATAAGAAACAAATCAAATTGGAAAATCAACAGAATGAATGTACAGCCACAGTCAGTCATTTGAGAGGTACTAGCTCCCACCTCTTATTACCAAAGAAAACAGACTGGACAAAGTTGACGTTGGCTTTCCCGATTCAATTATTGTAGGCTAAGCCATGACAGTCAGTTATTTGCTCTGTCAGACAAAGTAGCCTATCTCTGCAGAAAATGTGCCTGTTGTTTCATAGTTGTAGCATGAGAAGATGTAACCTTTTGCCTGAATTAGAAAATAGCCCAAGGAAAGGCTAGCAAAGTACCAGCATTGCTCAGCACCTTTAGCTGTGTTGTAGGTTTCCAACTCAGGGAAGCTGATTCTATGCCTGCGTGGGTCAGCTGTTGAACTCCTGGGTCAGGAAATCCCACCGCATCAGGTAGAGAAAGCAAGATGACAAAAGTAGTGTGCCGTCACACACCAGGAAAATCCTCTATAGCCACGGGTCAAAGAAACACGCGCACACACACTCTGCTTCCCTTCGTCTGGTCTGAGGGTGTGTTCGCTTCCTCACACAGCTGTAGATCCCTGTGTTTGTGACCCCCAATTGTTTGTGTGTGTATGTCTGGTTTCATGACAGTATTCCTTGTACTCTGTCTGTCTATTTCAGTGTTGCGCTGGATAGCCTGAGGCAGCCTTGGCCAGTCCGAGTAGAGACTGACTGCCTGACGCTGGAACAGTGTGTCTGTGCTTGTATGAAAGTGTGTGTGTTCATCTCGTGGCGCGGTCTTACTCCGGCACAGGGATAGGCTTTCGTTTCCACTGGAGGGAGGGGGAGGAGAGAGATAATGCGAGAGAGGAGGAGTGGATCTATTATACAAATATTTCGATTCAATTAGCTTTATTGGCATGACGCAACAATGTACATATTGCCAATGCCATACAAATATTTCTTATCAAGCAATTAGCACAGTGGTAAATAATTCTACCACAGAGCATCTGTATTTAAAAGCATGTCCAACAGTCTATGTTGAAATTATACCAGTTGTTGAGTGCATGCATCTTTCTCATAAAATATCAGGTTACCTAATGTATATCAGCTTACACACACAGTGCGTTTACATGCACAGTAATAATTATAGATTAAACTGATTATGGCAGTAGGCAGATTATGCAATAATCGTGTAAAAAACATACTCTGTTTATCTTCATCGGCGTAAAGTCAAAATCGAAGTAAGCATACGCCAACTAAAACACCAGCAATCTTTCGAATTATGCAGATCTAAACACCGGCGTTCCAGCTGTGCATTTGATCTGTGGATGTGCTAGCACTAGTTTAGAGAGCCTACCTCTTTGAAGTGAGTTCCGAACAACTGAATGTATACGTTTAGTAGTTTTAACAAACAAACTTTATATGTCCGAACTCAGAATCAAATATGCATCCCAAAAATACCACAGTCGCTGTTGTAGAACGTTTATTTTGATTGCCGATTTTCTGCGTTTATCAGAGTGCCATCAAGCCTGATTTCAGATGTGTCCATGTAAACAGGATTATTATGGATAATCGTTCTTCTTGCAATACATATAGGTTAACTAACATAACATTTTAGTCGAACTGTTATATTAATATGACTATCCACAATAATGTAATTATTGTGTGCAGGTAACCATACTCATGATGTGAGCGAATATATTTTCTGAGACCAACTGTTTGTGACATGTGAAGGCCATGATCAGGGCCGCCTGACTACTGCATTTGGGGCCACGGGGCAACGACCTCCAGGGGCCCACTGAGGGGGTCAGGAAATCAGCCAACTTCCTGCATTTCAACACATATTGCCATGGTGCAGAGAGAAAAATGTAGTTTCAAAGCACATTTCCTGCAATTCTACACTGTTGCCACAGGCCAGGGGAAAAAATGTGCTGTTTTACAGCTCATCTCATGTTTTTGTTTACATTTTGCCATGAGGCTGAGACAAAATGTTGCAGTTTTAAAGCTAATTTCCTGCAATGCTACACATCTTTCTATCATATGCTATCTGGGGGCCCCTGACCCTGGAGGCCGGGGCCCCGGGGTACGTGCTCTGCATCCCCGTTTGGTAAAAAATGAAAAGACCAAAACAAAATGCACACAGCAGGAACTCAAAATCCAAAAACACCTCACGGCCATCTAAAAAACATTTTAGATGAAATGCTTAATAAAATAGACTAGTATTATACAGCATATACAGAACTCACATTTCATTCATTCATTCTGAGCAGCACATCTGTCCAGTGAGGAGACATCAGTTGAACAGTTTTAAACTAGGCAGTATTGTAGTCCCTGATCTCTGGAGGCATGAGACAGCAGGCACAAACTGTGCTATATGAGTGCCCAATCTCTTTGTGGTCAAACTGCCACTGAGCTGATTCCCTCACCGCGGGATCATTACAGCTATTAGATTTAAAACGGAAACACTGTCTCTCCGCCTCAGATAGCCTAGTGGTTAAAAGCATTGGGCCAGTCGCTGGTTCCAATCCCCGAGCCTGCAAGGTGGGAAAATGTTGTTCTGTCCTTGAGCAAGGCAGTTAACAACTGCTCCCTGGGTGCTGATGACGTGGATGTCCATTAAGGAATCCCCTCGCACCTCTCTGATTCAGAGGGGTTGGGTTAAATGCAGAAGACACATTTCGGTTGAAAGCATTCAGTTGTGCAACTGACTACCCATCCCCCTTTCCCTATTTTGTGCATGTCGTCATAACTCTAACTCGTGTAAAATGTATGATTGTCATATCTTTTCAAAAATATTTTCCACCCATCTTCATTGTGTCAAGACAAAAGTGTTGCTTGGTGACTGACTGACAACCTACTGCCATTTCGTCATCATCAGGCATATGTAATAGCAGAGAGACATTTCTTGAGACCTGGTGTGGGCAGATAACATTTATTGCCTTCCGATATTAAATTTAAAATAAAGCTAGGACCCCGTACATTATAGCTGTGTAGGTGAAGCAAAATGCCGTTTTGAGTGTAAAATGCATTCTGTACATTTCCAGGTGAAAGCCATGAACATTGTGGCCGCTCTAATCCTGCCTTAGTTCCCTGAAGAGCTGTTGAATTCTGCAGTCTTTTCCTCACCCCATTGTCTTCCTTCCCCCTCACATTTTTGTGTTATTCTTTCCTCAGCTTATCTTTCCTCTCTTCTATGCCCTCTTATCCAACGGCAGTTTACAGATCAATAAACTCAACAAATCCCTTTGACAAACAAACAAATAATTCTAGGAGAAAAACAAGAAAGGGAGACGCCCCACGTAAATCACATTTGCCAATGAACTGGCTTTCAACCAAGAGGTTTATCTCCATTGTGGCCAAGATGACACCAGTGCTGTGCCATGTCTGTTTCCCTCGCCTCTGCCCTGCTCACTTATAGACATGCAGACACAGAACACATGTAAAATGCAGAGAAAGTACAACTTAACAGTTGTAACCTATTAACCTATTAACCTATTAACACACACTTCTCTCCTTTCTATATTTCCCTTTATTTCCCCATATTTATATCTAACACACTCATTATCGAATTCTCCCCCAGAATCGCTGTCACTTTTTCTTCCATCCCTAAATTACTCTCCAAGGCTGTGGTTTGAGAACACATCCCCAATTACAGTGCCTTCAGAAAGTATTCATAACCTCTGAAATATTACACATTGTGTTATAGCCTGAATTCTAAATGGATTAAATAGATTTTGTTTCCCCATCTACATACAATACCCCATAATCACATGACAAAGTGAAAACATGTTTTTAGAAATGTTTGCAAATGTATTGAAAATGAAATACAGAAATATCTCATTTACAAAAGTATTCACACCGAGTCAATACATGTTAGAATCACCTTTGGCAGCGATTACAGCTGTGAGTCTTTCTAGGTAAGTCTCTAAGAGCTTATATTTGCACATTATTATTATAAAAATTATTAAAAAAATATTAAAGGTCTGCCAAGTTGGTTGTTAATCATTGCTAGACAGCCATTTTCAAGTTTGTCATAGATTTTCAAGCCGATTCAAGTCCAAACTGTAACTAGGCCTCTCATGAACAGTCAATGATGTCTTGGTAAGCAACTCCAGTGTATATTTGGCTTTGTGTTTTAGGTTATTATCCTGCTGAAAGATGAATTTGTCTCCCAATGTCTGTTGGAAAGCATACTGAACTAGGTTTTCCTATATGATTTTGCCTGTGCGTAGCGCTTTTCCATGTACTTTTTATTCTATTACTTTAGTGCCTTGTTGCAAACAGGTGTCACGACTCCCACCGAAGGTGGCTCCTCTTCCTGTACGGGCATTTCAGCTATATATTTATATTAATTAAAAATCTAAAATCTAAAAACATATACTGAACAAAAATATGAACGCAACATGTAAGGAGTCGGTCCCATGTTTCATGAGGTGAAATAAAAGATACCAGAAATGTTCCATATGCACAAAAAGCTTATTTCTCTCAAATTTTGTGCACAAATTTGTTTACATCCCTGTTAGTGAACATTTCTCCTTTGACAAAATAATCCATCCACATGACAGGTGTGGCATATCAAGAAGCGGATTAAACAGCATGATCGTTACACAGGTGCACCTTGTGCTGGGGACAATAAAAGGCCACTAAAATGTGCAGTTTTGTCAGTCAATACAATGCCACAGATGTCTCAAGTTGAGGGAGTGTGCAATTGGTATGCTGACTGCACAAATTTAAATGTTAATTTCTCTACCATAAGCCGCCTCCAACGTCATTTTAGAGAACTTGGAAGTATGTCCAACCGGCCTCACAACCGCATACCACGTGTGACCACGCCAGCTCAGGACCTTCAAATGTGGCTTCTTCCCCTGCGGGATCGACTGAGACCAGCCACCCAGACAGCTGATGAAACTGAGGAGTATTTCTGTCTGTGGTACAGCCCTTTTGTGGGGAAAAACTCATTCTGATTGGCTGGGACTGGCTCCCAAATGGGTGGGCCTATGTATGTTGCATATTGCATTTATATTTTTGTTCAGTATAATTCCATTTTGACATTATGGGATATTGTGTCTCGGCCAGTGACAAACAATCTATATTTAATCCATTTTCATTTCAGGCTGTAACACAAAATGTGGAAAAAGTCAAGGGGTGTGAATACTTTCTGAAGGCACTGTATTTTGTGCTAGCACAGACTAGCAGATGCTGCTATATACCCTTTTCACTTGCTTGATCACTGAATATTTCATATTTAACTATGACCTTCAGATCAAAGCCAAACGGTAACAAGAAAACCTTTTCTTGTTCCACTACAGACGAGGGAAATCATGGAGAGCCCTGGCACTGTGCCACCATAGCATTAAACATTATTTCCTCTGTCTCTGTTAGCACATTTCCATCCACAGTTTTAAGAGTAAAGTCATATCATACAACAACAAAAAATCACAACACCTTAAGATGGAAACAGGAAGTTTCAGTATAATTTTATAAATGCAGACAGAATTTGTTCGTTTGACATGGTGGGATCGTTTTGTGTTTGTAAAATTAAGTATGCAAGAAATAGCGGTAGAATTGCCATTATTCGCAAATATTTATATAATAACCATCATATTGAAGAAAACTTAGAGTAATTCAATATGGCGGTTGGTCTACGACTCAGGAAACTATACCATTTATTATGCTAAAGATTAAATGAATTATGATGAACTTCATAGGGTTGTGAAAGTGGACGATGATGAGCTTGATGCTCCTTTCCAATAAATATCAAGGGTCTTGACATGATGAACAATGCTTGACTGCCATTTAACAAATAAAACAATTCTTGCTCTTATCCATAATAATCTCAACATGTAGACTAGCCTACCTGCACTGTATCTGCAGGCTGTTGGCTAGAGTGCACGTGCCAAAACCAGAGTAGACCAATTTTGACCTATCTGTTCCTACCTTATATTTCCTTCCTCAGTTTTGCTAAAACAGACAAATCCGTGCAAGGAAGGGGTTAGTGGTGGGGAGGGATGTCCATTAGTGGGTTAACAAAGTGTGAAAGTCTGTCATGTCAGCTTCCTCTCTGGTGCCCTCTAGCCCTGCACCTCTCTCTGCTTATCAGGGAAAGTGGAGGAAGGAGTACCCAAGAACAGATTACTGCACCACTCCTCAGGGCTCCATGCTAAGCAAATCTAAGTGCGGCTTTGGTCATTTTTCCATGTACTGTAGTTTCCAGTATTGGGCTATTGTAGGATAAATAGGAGTACCTATTACAGCCAAGATATATATGGTATATACAGTTGAAGTAGGAAGTTTACATACACCTCAGCCAACTACATTTAAACTGAGTTTTTCACAATTCCTGACATTTAATCTTAGTAAAATTCCCTGTCTTAGGTCAGTTAGGATCACCACTTTTTTTTAAGAATATGAAATGTCAGAATAATAGTAGAGAGAATTGTTTATTTCAGCTTTTATTTCTTTCATCACATTCCCAGTGGCTCAGATGTTTACATACACTCAATTAGCATTTGGTAGCATATCCTTTAAATTGTTTAACTTGGGTCAAACGTTTTGGGTAGCCTTCCACAAGCTTCCCACAATAAGTTGGTTGAATTTTGCCCATTCCACCTGACAGGCATGGTGTAACTGAGTCAGGTTTGTAGGCCTCCTTGCTCGCACACACTTTTTCAGTTCTGCCCACAAATTTTCTATAGGATTGAGGTCAGGGCATTGTGATGGCCACTCCAATACCTTGACTTTGCTGTCCTTAAGCCATTTTGCCACAACTTTGGAAGTATGCTTGATGTCATTGTCCATTTGGAATACCCATTTGTGACCAAGCTTTAACTTCCTGACTGATGTCTTGAGATGTTACTTCAATATATCCACATATTTGTCCTACCTTATGATGCCATCTATTTTGTGAAGTGCACCAGACCCTCATGCAGCAAAGCACCCCCACAACATGATGCTGCCACTCTCGTGCTTCACAGTTGGGATGGTGTTCTTCGGCTTGCAATTCTCCCCCTTTTTCCTCCAAACATAACGATGGTCATTATGGCCAAACAGTTCTATTTTTCTTTCATCAGACCAGAGGACATTTCTCCAAAAAGTACGATCTTTGTCCCCATGTGCAGTTGCAAACCATAGTCTGTCTTTTTTTAATGGTGGTTTTGGAGTAGTGGCTTCTTCCTTGCTGAGTGGCCTTTCAGGTTATGTCGATATAGGACTCATTTTACTGTGGATATAGATACTTTTGTACATGTTTCCTCCAGCATCTTCACAAGGTCCTTTGCTGTTTTTCTGTGATTGATTTGCACTTCGATTCGCACCAAAGTACGTTCATATCTCGGAGACAGAACGCGTCTCCTTCCTGAGCGGTATGACGGCTGCGTGGTCCCATGGTGTTTATACTTGCATACTATTGCTTGGTTGGTTAAAGGCACAGTCAACTTAGTGTATGTAAACGTCTGACCCACTGGAATTGTGATACAGTGAATTATACGTGAAATAGTCTGTCTGTAAACAATTGCTGGAGAAATTGTGTCATGCACAAAGTAGATGTCCTAACCGACTTGTCAAAACTATAGTTTGTTAACAAGAAATTTGTGGAGTGGTTGAAAAACAAGTTTTAATGACTCCAACATAAGTGTCTGAAAACGTACGACTTCAACTGTATGTAATTAATTTGATCTATATCAATGACCATATCACATTCACCGGGCTGCCAGTAGAAGACTAGACATTTCATGTTACAATAGTTGTGTGTGGCCGTTTTCCAGAAGATCACCACAAAATAAGCTCATATAAGGTGCATTTTGTGCAGCATGAACAGATTATTTGGTTGGCAAAATGAATATGGCACTGGGACAGCAGTATATCCTGCTGCAAATTAGGTTTCTGTTACGTCTCACTGTTGTTCCCATGGGATGTCGACTGGGAGGGAAGAAGAGAGTTCCTGAGTGAAAGAACGACTCTGTGTGCAAAATTCACATTCTATACCTTCCCCATCGGCTCAGGGCAAGATGCTCATCAGTGTCTCTGAACGTCAACAAAACATAGTAATGCTTGCTGTTGAGCGAATTTGACATTCTCTCATCTTCTTTCTGTGCTTCTTAATTTTAGTTATTTCTATGAGAATAAACATTTGACACTATACTCAATAACACGACCATCAGTAACTCTTGTATTAGATTGGAAGGAAATCCTACTTTTTGAAATAAAAAGATAAGTCCGTTTTCTAAGTTTAAAAACAAGTTTAGGGTCACAAAGCCAGCATGCACTAAAAATAAATAGTAGAATAATCAACTATGTTAAAATGTTTTACTTGAACCAAAGCATTAATTTTTAATTCCATTACAGAATGTGAGACCTAACCTGGTGGAAACGGCGATGTAGGCTAGTATGTACCAGAGGAAAAGTCACGGCTCCATGATGATAGCAGACAGCCATGTTCAAAAGCTTGGGATGAGATGTCAGGTTGTTTTTTTGTTGAAAAGCATGTTGAAAAGCATCAGATCTTTTGTTATTTACAGGCTGACACAATTACTGTATAATTGCATAATCAACGATTAAGGATGAAGACCGTCATGAAAATAAAATAGTTGCCATAACCATAAAAAAACAACAGCTGACTGAAGACGGGACGGCCGGGCATTCATGCGGTTGAGTCAGTTTCCGCAGTAACATGGACCCTTTGCAACATGAAACTTGGTTGTGCATTGCTGAAATCAACATGGTGTTGTAGCGAACAAGTGTAGTTGCCTAGGTAACACCCCCTCCCTGCAGCAGCACAGCACATACAGTCAGTCAGTAGCGGACGAGATAATGTGTGTATTAAATATATATTTTGCTATTCACCATTATAATTTTGACCACGGTCATTTGGCTGACCAATAACCGTCATCCAAAATTCCATGACAGTCACAGCCCTAGGCATGCATACATATACAGTGGAGAGAAGAAGGATTTGATAACCTGCAAAATCGTTAGTGTTTCCTACTTACAAAGCATGTAGAGGTCTGTCATTTTTATCATAGGTACACTTCAACTGTGAGAGACTGAATCGAAAACAAAAATCCACAAAATCACATTGCATGATTTTTAAGTAATTAATTTGCATTTTATTGCATTACATAAGTATTTGATCACCTACCAACAAAGTAAGAATTCCGGCTCTCACAGACCTGTTAGTTTTTCTTTAAGAATCCCGCCTGTTCTCCACTCATTACCTGTATTAAATGCACCTGTTTGAACTCGTTGCCAGTATAAAAGACACCTGTCCACACACTTAATCAAACAGACTCCAACCTCTCCACAATGCCCAAGACCAGAGAGCTGTGTAAGGACATCAGGGATAAAATTGTAGACTTGCACAAGGCTGGGATGGGCTACTGGACAATAGGCAAGCAGCTTGGTGAGAAGGCAACAACTGTTGGCGCAATTATTACAACATGGAAGAAGTTCAAGATGACGGTCAATCACCCTCGGTCTGGGGCTCCATGCAAGATCTCACCTCGTGGGGCATCAATGATCATGAGGAAGGTGAGGGATCAGCCCAGAACTACATGGCAGGACCTGGTCAATGACTGAAGAAAGCTGGGACCACAGAACTTAAATTTGAGCATAGAATGTTGTTGTGAGTGCATTCAGATGCATGGTCCACAGCAAATGTTCTTCACAATACAAAAAACATGGACTCATTCTGTTCAGTACAACCCAGGGTATAACCACATAACATATTGTAACTGTACAAACATAGTGATCACAAACATGAACAATGTATATTACAAGTTTCATATGGTAATGTGAAGTGCCCATTTGCACTCACGGTGTTTGGCTTGCTTGTATAACATCAAAGCTGTATTTATTAATAGTTGTCAATGTCCCATCTTTGAAAATACATAGAGCCCTCCATAATTAAAAAAATGTTTTAACCTTTAACTACGCAAGTCTTAAAAAAAACATCTTATTTACAATGGCAGCCTAGGAACAGTGGGTTAACTGCCTTGTTCAGGGGCAGAAAGACAGATTTGTACTTTGTCTGGGATTCGATCTAGCAACCTTTCAGTTACTGGCCCAACACTCTAACCAATAGGCTACCTGCCCAATTAGCGGGAGGGATGGGGTCAACTTCTTGTCCTACACGGTGCTCAAGTTCAGAACGGCTGTCTGTCAAAACCAATATAGAGCTGTGAAGTGCAGAGCCAGAGCTCTGATTTCACGTATAGCATGTTACTGTACAGCGTTCCAATTTAGAAGCTTATTAGTGTCCAACTCTGCCATTTTCAAACTGCATACAGGTACGAGTGGACGAATACTGCAAATAAACAACCCATTGAAAAGCTAACCATACATAGTCAAGGTCCGAGAGTAAAACACCAGCATCACTTTTGTTATTTTGACACAAAAGTAGTCTATCCAGCTATGTTTTTTCTCAGAATGGTTGGAAACCCCAGAAGGATGCAAAAGTTTAAACCTCTGCCATCTGAGAACAAGTACTCCAATACCACAGTTGCAACATTCCATTTGAAGAGGATGTGGTTAGTCAGCTGGAGTATCAACAATAATTACGCCATGTTTTTTCAGCTTAATTGTTCAAGAAAAAGTTAAAATATTGAAAAAGCTCTGTTCGATGTGTGGGGCAGAATAAAGCCTTGAGTTTAATGGCTTACGAAAGCACTGAAACATATACTTTAAAGATTTCATACCAATAGCATAGTATTTTGTGCACTCATATCAAACAAAATAGATGATATACTATCAGCCATGGCTCGATCTCTGTCTAGCCAGAGAAAACCTCAATAAGCCAGCCTTGGGCTTAGTTGCTGGGTGCTAGCAGCTTACTGCCTCCCCCTCCCTTCACAGCTCCTCCAACTGATTATGACATTTTGCAGTTCTTCTGTCAAAGGACTCCGTAATTGGGTTCATTGATTAAAGCCCAGTTATTACTGACAACACCACCGCTGTATGTAATAGTCCAGATAGCATAAACAGAGACGTCTGGTCTCCAGTGGCTGCTCAGTATCTTCAGACACCAAACTGACATAATCTATCCATTGTTGACAGCCAGCTCAGTGAGAAACTGTACACTGGAGCACCATCGATTGGGAGTGACCATAGAAATAAGATTTTCCAATTAAACATTTTTTTAAATCTAAATATTTGACATACAATAAGCCAAGAGAAAATAGTTACATTTCAGTTAACACGACTTGATATGAAATTAAACATAGGAAGCCACACCTTGTGTTCCTAGTATCAGGTTTGTCTGAAAACAAAACAAGCCCTTAAACTGGGCACGGGTAGGAGACGGTACAAAAATAAAATATAAATCCCCATCCCTCCTCAGAAGGGGACCATGCAACACAGTCGAATGACAAACTGAATAAAGCCCTTTACCACAATCATTCTTTAGCGTCCATGCCCTCTTTAGCGTCCATGCCCTCTTTAGCGTCCATGCCCTCCATTTCTACATCACCATCAACATCATCCACCTCCAATTCCAACATCTTCTCATACACCTTCTCAGAATGCTTCACTGTCACTCCATCCCACGTGGATGTCTCCACCACCAGGTCTGACCAGAGAGGACAGAACAGGTAAATGTGCGTGGGGGAGAAAGTTCAATCACTAATAAGTGCTGCAAATGCCTCGTGTTCAGGTGAGTTGACTTACGGCTAGCGTCTCCATCCAGACCCAGAATCTTCATGTAGCCGCCATGAGACAGCAACCTCACCAGGGTCTGAGCAGTGAGGCACACCATGTCTTGGATAGAGCAAATATTATGTCAGCATCTTGGTATAATGTGGAGAACACACTGAAAATGTATTGTTTGATACCTTAGTATTACAAATTAGGCCACGACTCCTGTCTTGCAGACTACAGTTTAGACCAGCAAATAAACCAGAAATCAAACAGTAATTCAAGATTGCGTTCAGAAAGTGCAGGTTTACACTCTTACAAGACAGGATAAGAGACGGGCTGGCGGGTATCATAGTGCTTTAGAGTGCTGAGCCAGTAACCGAAAGGTTGCTGATTTGAATCCCAGAGCCGACTAGGTGAAAAATCTGTTGATGTGTCCCTGAGCAAGGCACTCAACCCTAATTGCTCCTGTTAAATTGCTCTGGATAAGAGCATCTGCTAAATGAAAAAAAATGTAAATGTAATGGAGAGGCCGGCAGGTTGCTCCAGGTTCATGACAGTGAATACACGGTAGTGTCCATTCTCACCGGGGTCTGCAATTCCAGCTGAACCAGGCAAGAAAAGCCCTGATGACAGCATCTCCAGGCTCCACCTGAAGGCCACATTGAGGGCTAGTGGCTGTCTGCTGGGGTTGTTCATGACTGCAGAGTGACCCTGGACAGAGATAGAGAGAGAGAAAAAACAAATAATTTTCACCACGGAAAAACAGACTAAGCTGGCAGGCAGCATCTTGTGCCAGTACACATATATATAGTACGCATAAGGCCATTTCTTCAGCCTTGTAAAGTGCAGTTTGCTTGGGTAATGAATGACACCCAGAGACTCTTGAGTGCGTATCCAACTGCTGAGCAAACCAAAATCTCTCCTCCAAATTAAGCTTGTCAGGAGCAGGCCCACTACATGAGGTCCAGGAAATCCACATTTTATGCCCACACTGAAGTCTAATGAGGACACTAACATATGGGAGTGGTTTTTATACCTCTTCAGGTTCAACATGCAGACCCCCCCACCCCCCCCACACACAGACAAATTGACATGTTTGGATAGGTACATTTAACATCAACAATATTTCATTCCAAAATTGACCGGGAAAAAAAATAAATCACTGATGAAGCCATAGGTGGGTGTGTGTTTGCAGTGGCAGCTCACGTGGAGTGGGAGGCATTTTCTTCAAACAAGCGAGCGTGGCGAACGGCAGTCAGGGAGTTCTGCAAGAGCTTCATATCGACTCACTCAATATATCTGGCTAAACCTGCCTGACATGGATGTTTAAGTCCCTCACGTCAGCTATAATAGCAATACTTCAGCGACTGGCTTATTTGATCAGAGGGTACAGACAGTAGAGGTGAAAGGTTAACAGATAAACCATCCCCATATCTCTGGCTGCCTCCATCCACCCTTCATCCTTCCATTCATTGTAAGAGTGTGACTGTTAATCCTCGCTAAACTATACGTAATGTGCACATCAGGCTCCAGCCTGCGTATGTTGTGGGGCACGGTGGCAATGAGGATTTTCACGGTGGCGTCGGCTAAACTGATCTCAAACCCCATCTCATTGGGAAGCATGGAGAGTACTGGGGAAACATATTCAAACACATACTGAAGATTACCAATGTCATAATCTCAGAAACCCAGACCTAAAATTGTGCGTAATTGCATCAGATACTTGATTAGTTTCTGAGAGGAGATGAGGGGAGATGATGATAATGTAAATAAAAGTGATGTGCATTACCTTCCAAAGGGTCCTGTGTGCGTAGGGTCTCCACCACCTTGGTTCCCAGAGTGGTCACTGTCTCCACTGGGAGAAACAGACCTACTAATCAAAACTCACATTTATTTATATAACCCTTCACACATCAGCTGATATCTCAAAGTGCTGTACAGAAACCCAGTCTAAAATCCCAAACAGCAAGCAATGCAGGTGTGGAAGCACAGTGGCTAGGAAAAACTCCCTAGAAAAGGCCAAAACCTAAGAAGTAACCTAGAGAGGAACCAGGCTATGTGGGGTGGCCAGTCCTCTTCTGGCTGTGCCGGGTGGAGATTATAACAGAACATGGCCAAGATGTTCAAATGTTCATAAATGACCAGCATGGTCAAATAATAATAAGGCAGAACAGTTGAAACTGGAGCAGCAGCACGGCCAGGTGGACTGGGGACAGCAAGGAGTCATCATGTTAGGTAGTCCTGAGGCATGGTCCTAGGGCTCAGTTCCTCCGAGAGAGAGAAAGAGAGAATTAGAGAGAGCACACTTAAATTCACACAGGACACCGAATAGGACAGGAGAAGTACTCCATATATAACAAACTGACCATAGCCTCCTGACACATAAACTACTGCAACATAAATACTGGAGGCTGAGACAGGAGGGGTCAGGAGACACTGTGGCCCCATTCGAGGACACCCCCGGACAGGGCCAAACAGGAAGGATATAACCCCACCCACTTTGCCAAAGCACAGCCCCCACACCACGAGAGGGATATCTTCAACCACCAACTCACCATCCTGAGACAAGGCCGAGTATAGCCCACAAAGATCTCCGCCACGGCACAACCCAAGTGGGGGCGGCAACCCACTAGTGGTCAGTTTTGACCGTGTTCCATCCACTACCCCATTTCCTCAGAGTAGTGATTATCAAGTAATATGGACATAGAAATGCTTTTAGGTAAAAACTTACCAGAAGGCAATATCTTCAGAATGACAGCAAGGTCTGCAACATTGTGTCCTGTTGTCATGGTGCCTTTCTTGTAGGAGCCCACCTGTCTCACTTCCTAGAGTTAGAAAAGTATGAAAGCAATGTCATATTTAACTCAACTAACTTGTTTGAAATTCCCATATCCCTGCATTTGAGGATTCACCAAACCATTTCTCGGTTTAGATCAAATCTGACACTGTAGTACGTTCAGCCCCAGCTGAAACGATGACGTTGTCAATAACGTTGGTGATTTTGATGACCAGTGACAAGATGGATGACTAGAAGAGAGAGAAAAGGTTTTAAAACTACTGTCTGATGGCAGTTCTAATGTGCTAGTTTAATTGGTGTCATCCTGGATACTGGTTCAAAATGGGTTAAGAAACACGGGTCTATGAAGCACACAGCTGGAGTGAAGTAACACATCGGGCACCACTAAACTATGGAGTAGGCTGCCACCAAGTGTCTGAAATCAAACTGCCATAAACACACACAACGTCTTGAGCACTTGAAATCCACAACAGTTCTTGCCCGTAAACATTGCAGACACATGCCAGATCTTACAACAATTAGGTATTTGTAATGGGAAATTATAGTAAATATTTTCCTGTATTTGAGTTACTGTGGATATGGATTGATGGGTAATAAACATTTATTTGCATTTATTTAACTAGCAAGCCAGTTATGAACAAATTCTTAACACAATTACAGCCTACCAAAAGGCCTCCTGCAGGGACAGGAGCTGGGATAAAAAAATATAAGACAAAACACATCACGACAAGAGACAACACTACATAAAGAGATACCTAAGACAACATAGCATGGCAGCAACACAGCATGGTAGCAACAACACGGTAGAAGCACAAAACAGGGTAAATATTATTGGGCAGACAACAGCACAAAGGGCAAGAAGGCAGAGACTACAAATACATCACACAAAGCAGCCACAACTGTCAGTAAGAGTGTCCATGATTGAGTCTTTGAATGAAGCGATTGAGATAAAACTGTCCAGTTTAAGTGTTTGTTGCAGCTCGTTCCAGTCGCTAGCTGCAGCAAACTGAAAAGTCGAGCGACACAGGGATGTGTGTGCTTTGGGGACCTTTAACAGAATGTGACTGGCAGAACGGGAGTTGTATGTGGAGGATGAGGGCTGCAGTAGATTGTATGTGGAGGATGAGGGCTGCAGTAGATTGTATGTGGAGGATGAGGGCTGCAGTAGATTGTATGTGGAGGATGAGGGCTGCAGTAGATTGTATGTGGAGGATGAGGGCTGCAGTAGATTGTATGTGGAGGATGAGGGCTGCAGTAGATTGTATGTGGAGGATGAGGGCTGCAGTAGATTGTATGTGGAGGATGAGGGCTGCAGTAGATTGTATGTGGAGGATGAGGGCTGCAGTAGATTGTATGTGGAGGATGAGGGCTGCAGTAGATTGTATGTGGAGGATGAGGGCTGCAGTAGATTGTATGTGGAGGATGAGGGCTGCAGTAGATTGTATGTGGAGGATGAGGGCTGCAGTAGATTGTATGTGGAGGATGAGGGCTGCAGTAGATTGTATGTGGAGGATGAGGGCTGCAGTAGATTGTATCTGTGGGGAGATGCAGACAGAAGCATTCCCTTGGGGAAGGAAAAAAGGAGTTTACCATGAATGTTTAAGTACAATATTTAATGAAGCCGTTTGGCGCCTGTTACTCTATCATTATCTGATGTAACTATGTACTGATGATCTTACCTTTAACCTGTATCACGTCTGCCAAGTGTTGAATGTTGTGCATTTAGTTTTTACTGACAGTAGTTAGTTTTCCATCCAATTGGCAACAGATTTTCATGTGAATATTCTAAAATCTGCATACAAACTAAATCAATTTTCTCAGCAGAGATGTGTTTCCATCAAATTGACTTGTTACGGATAACAGTCTCTGCGTGATGACGTAGTGCACATAATAACTTTTGTGGTTCAATTCTCATGTACTGAATACAAAAATACAAGTTCAATGGGTTTCTATCACATTCTCAACTCAACTGTTGGTTTTCTAAGAAGAAATGTTGCATTATACAGCAAATCTCTGGTCTTGGCACATGCACTCTAGCCAACAGCTCACAAATACAGTGGGGGTAGCCTAGTCTACATGATGAGAGATTATTTTTGTTTGTTAAATGGCAGCCAAACATTGATCATCATGTCATCAGAATAAGACCCTGGATATTTATTGGAAAGGAACATCAAGCTCATCACTGTGTACTTAACCACCCTGTAAAGTTCAGAACATATTTCATCTGTAGCCAAATAAACCATGTTTTTTTCCCGAGTCGTAGTGAGAGGAGCACAAAATATTTGTGTGAATCACAGTTTATTTTGATATGGTTAGTATATAAATATTTGCACATAAAGTCATTTCCACCGCCATCTCTCACATACTTAATTTTACCGACACAAAAAGATCCCACCTCGTCTAGTGTATTTTGTTTTGTTGACATTTGGAAAGTTAACAAATTTGCTGTTTCCATCAGACCTGTCGTAGTAACATGTTTTTATCCGTCATGTACTTTACTTACATAAGAAGGTATGATGGAAACCTGGTAACTGTGCGATTCTGTAGAAGCAGGGGTGTATTCATTACGATGATTCTGCTGCTAAATGTTTTGCAACAAAAACGATTTACTCCAAACAAAAAAATTGTTTATATTTGACAAATTCAAATAGGCCTCTCCCCATTTCTTTCCATTTGCTTCCTGAAGGTAAACGGTTTCCGTTACAAAACGTAATGAATATACAACCCTGATGTTGTGACTTCTTACAAGCCTCTCGGGCTTGTGTTTAAAGAACATTTGGTACGGTGTGATTAATATAGAAGGGCCTTCTCAGAGAATGCTTGTTAAACATTTTCTCTGCTCCTGTTCTGGAGGTGTCTCTCATTTGCAACTTGTAATAAACCAGAGAATAAACCAGAGATTTTATCAATGGCTGCCTGCTTTTTTTCTTCACATGGAAATTCCCGTTACACTATTAAACAGCTAACCACATCATATGATATAGCAATTGATGCCCAGTCGATTGACTTGGCATGCAACCATTGGTTGATGCATTGCTGCGCCGGCGCATCTAGTTCAGCAGGAAAGCGACCATTACCATAAGTGGATATTATTCCCAGGTTATATTACAGACACACAACTGAAAAAAGACACTTGCTGCTGTAGTGTCTGGTCAGGCCACCTCACTTGACTTACTCCAGGTGTACAGTCTGCTGCTTGTGAACATGCTTAAAATATTAAATGGTTATGTAAACACGTGTGCGCTTAGTCACGGACCTGTTCAACAGAGGTGGGGCCAAGGTCCTGGTTCCTCTTAATAGGGCCTCACTGAAGGCTGTCTCATTAGGGGCAGGCTTCAGGCAGGCTATTTCACACTGAGACAAGGGGAAATAGATATTTGTTAACACAATTATTAACACATGTTGTATTATGTAAGTAGCAACATCTTCCCATCAGTCCAATTATTTATAGTAGAAGGAAACTCTGCATCTAAAGAGTGTTGTGGAGCAGGGTGGTGAGAAGAAATGTAGAAGCTCAGGGATGGTAATATTAACCACAACTTTGGTGTTCAATACAACAACATATGGCATTTCTTTGAAACTGAACAAGAATACTCACCAAGTAGAGGTCAAATGGGATGCGAGGGACAAAATCTACAAATGGAGGAGATCATACATGGCCATTTCACAGATTAATTTACTAAATGCCAAATGCATTCAAATTTCAATGCATTTCCTGAGTTGGTTTGAGATTAAATATAAATGTACCACAAACATTACTAAGGGCGCACACTTTGCAATGTTCAGTGTGGTGTTCAGAAGGTGCTTACCCTAGTACAGGTCCTCCCCCGCGAGCCCCAAAACGGCCACCATGACCTCAACCCCTCTCGCCTCTGGCAAATTAAGAAGTGACAACACATACATAAACTTGATTTAAAGTGTTGAACACAAAGAAACGTATGATGTAACATTAAACAACGTTGAAAGTGACATATTGGGGGCCTCACTGGTGGTGCAGTGGCTAAGGGCGCTGTACTGCAGCGCCAGCTGTGCCACCAGAGACCCTGGGTTCGCGCCCAGGCTCTGTCGTAACCGGCCGCGATTGGTAGGTCCGTGGGGGTGGCTTGGCCGGTAGGGATGTCCTTGTCTCATCGCGCACCAGAGACTCCTGTGGCGGGCAGGGCGCAGTGCGCGCTAACCAAATTTGCCAGGTGCACGGTGTTTCCTCCAACACATTGGTGCGGCTGGCTTCCGGGTTGGATGCGCGCTGTGTTAAGAAGCAGTGTGGCTTGGTTGGGTTGTGTATCGGAGGACGCATGACTTTCAACCTTCGTCTCTCCCGAGCCCGTACGGGAGTTGTAGCGATGAGACAAAATAGTAGCTATTAAAAAAACAATTGGATAGTAGGGGTAAAATTTAACAAAAAAAAAGTGAGGTATTAATAAACATATAAGGGGCGTGCTCTAGCACAAGATAGCTAGCAAGTTCCCTAAACTCTGTACGCTTACGGCGCTAACGTCAGCTAGCTAGAACACCTCAAGCAAAGTTAACTAGTGGTGAAATGCGTGTAAATATATGTACTTTACCTCATTGTGTGAGACGAAATCTACATGGAAAATGTGCACTTCTGCTGCTAGAAGTGTTCTAAATCAAATCAAATGTTTGTTGTCACATGCACATGCAGATGTTAATGCGAGTGTAGCGAAATGCTTGTGCTTCTAGTTCCGACAATGCAGTAATAACTAACGAGTAATCTAACCTAACAATTACACAACTACTACCTTATACACACAAGTGTATAAGGTAAAATCCATAAGTCCCAAAACACATTCAGCCACACTCACAACGATGCCTATTTTCTCAGATTTGTACTGTGCAGTTGATAACCAATGCAATAAATGCTACAGAGTCCACCTAAACATGCAACAGGTCAGGATCCCTCTGTTGACAAGGAATATTCACTGGTCTCTATTCTTAGTACCATTATGTTTTCCACTCTTCTCACCGGCTCCGGATAGGAGTCATGCCGGACAGCCGTTATTCTGGCCACATTCACACTAAAAGGGCACTTCAAGAATTTAGGCCTATGTTCACTACTGCAATTGCAGCATTTATGATCTGCTGGCATATGATACTCCTCCCATTGATACACACTTGACCAAATAATTTGCATTTATCACACTGCATGGGTTTGGGCATTAAGGTTTTTCAAATACACGTGAGAAGGGATAAACTCTTCTTCAAAAAACAATAGAATGGATTGAGTGGGCTTCCTCACTCGTATCAAGCACGTGGGTCAGATGGTGAGCACCAAACACTTGATCCAATTATTCACGTATATCCTTTGCATTCACTTCTAGCACCACCCCAGACATAACCCACTTGATAGGCGCCCGGCCTGCTTCGAAGAGCCACACACTAAAATCCGATATCTTCTTGAAGTACAGAGCATACTCCGTCTGTTCTACTGATACACAGAAAACCAAAATAAGCCCACTTCTTGTTACGCTCACCTTCAACAAATTCACGATTTTCATAGACTTAAAACAAATCTCCCAGGTAACTCCATTAATCGAAAACCCTCACTCTGACCAAAGAAATATCAGAACTAGGCTTGGATTTACTAGCTTCTACTACCACTTTACTTTTCTTTAAAAAAAATAATCTGCTGAAATTGTTGCAACCCCTATTACTAGCCTGTTCAACCTCTCTTTCGTATCGTCTGAGATTCCCAAAGATTGGAAAGCTGCCGCGGTCATCCCACTCTTCAAAGGGGGAGACACTCGAGACCCAAACTGTTATAGACCTATATCTATCCTACCCTGCCTTTCTAAGGTCTTTGAAAGCCAAGTCAACAAACAGATACCAACCATTTCGAATCCCACCATACCTTCTCCGCTATGCAATCTGGTTTCAGAGCTGCCCATGGGTGCACCTCAGCCACGCTTAAAGTCCTAAACGATATCATAAGCGCCATCGATAAGAGACAATACTGTGCAGCCGTATTCATCGACCTGGCCAAGGCTTTCGACGCTGTCAATCACCACATTCTTATTGGCAGACAACAGCCTTGAGTATTGAGGATGATTGCCTCGCCTGGTGTCTTGCTTTGCACGCTTTGTACAAAATAATAAAATGCAGTCCTACAGGATATTTCTTAACGTAGCTCTTTATTAGCTAGCTATAACTTCCATGTTCACGTATCTCCAACCATGATCAACTGACCATGACCTAACCATCTGGTTGGTCTTAACCAATCATAGCACAGTATGATACGGCGGTAAAATGCATCCAATTATAATTCAGTATGTTGACACATGAATATTACATCCCCCTTCTTTTAAAACAAAATGTTTACATATTCTAAGCGTTTCTTTTGAATACATGCTCTGCAGTTTGAACTCAAGGTAAGTAACCATTTATATTGCATACTACACCAACTGAATCAACATAGACTCTGAAACAATGATCCAATATACTGTTACGTTCGAACAAGGGATTCTCAGCAACTCAGCTTTCACAGAAGAAATGACATCTTAACATTTCAAACAAATACAATAACAAAGCATTTCAAGTGAACTTTCTATAACAATTTACAGTCTGGAACTCTTTTAGGGCAGCGATCCGCCTTTGACATTTCACAGGTCTAGGACAGACCTGGGCTTGACCTCTCTTCCTGACCTTCTGCAATATGATGCTGAGCATGCTTCTGTGTTGCAGGTAAGTATGGTGTATGTTGTGCTGTGTGTAGTCCAGCACATTCTCTTTCAGGGGAACAGTTCATCTCATCAGTGTGTTGTTTTTTTATGTTCAGTAGATGACTACGATTTTGGCGGTACACCGCTCCTTCTGCGGTGCGGACGTGATATGAACGTTCAGTGTCAGCTGGCTGGATGACGACTGCTGGCTTACAGAGGCCATGCTCCTGGATTCTAACTGACTCTCCGTCGATCAGTGGTGGCAGTGGTCTTGCTGACCTGTCGTAGTATCGCTTTTGTTGTTGTTGTCTGTGCACGTTTTTCATGCATTTCCTTGAAGCTGCTGGTTAGTGCTGGGAAGGATTGAGCGAAGTCTACGGCTCATCAACAGCTGGGCTGGTGATTTGAAGATGTCAACTGGAGTGTTGCGGTATTCAAGGAGACTGATGTAGGGGTCTCTCTTGTCTGCTTTAGCTTTGTCCATGAGTGATTTAGCAATCTGCACAATTTTTTCAGCAAGGCCATTACTTTGACAGTAATGTGGGCTTGTGGTGACATGTGTAAACTCCCATGCTTTTGTGAAGAATTCAAACTCATTTTATTTGTAACAGGGCCCATTGTCAGATATTAAAGTCTCAACAATACCATGCCTGGCAAAGGCTGCTTTCAGCTTGTGTATCACATCTGCAGATGTGGTGCTGTGAAGCTTGTCGAGTTTGATGTATCTGCTATAGTGGTCCACTGTTACAATGTAGTCCTCGTTGTTCCAGGTGAACAGATCGGTTGCCACGACCTGCCAGGGTCTGTCTGGGATACAGTGAGGTAACATTGGCTCTTTGGTGTTTGAGGGGCGTCGTTCAAGACATATGGCGCATTTACCAACAATGTCCTCTATTTGTTTGCACATGCCGGGCCAAAACAAAATGTCCCGTGCTCTCTGTTTGCACTTTTCCATGCCCGTGTGTCCAGCATGGATCTTTGTCAAAATCTCTTCTCTGAGACTGGTAGGAATAATGATTTTCTCTCCTTTGAAAATGATCCCGTTGATCTGTGATAGTTCATCACGATGGTTCCAGAATTCTGAGATCCTCTGGGGGCATTTTCTCCTCTCCTCAAGCCATCCTTCCTGTATGACTTTACTCACATGTGCGAGTTGTGAGTCCTTTTCTGTTTCTGCTTGGATCTCCTTCAGTTTTGTGTCACTAACTGGTAAGTTGCTGTACACAGTGTGCACTTGCATGTCCATGCCTTCACGGAGGCTGCTGTCGTTATAGGTGAGAAACTTCCTGGAGAGTGTGTCTGCGACAGGGATGTCTTTGCCTGGACAGGGAGTGATTGCCAAGTCGTATTTTTGTAGTTGAAGGATCATTCTCTGTAGCCTTGGCGGGGCTGCGGCTAGTGGTTTTCTCATGATTGACTCAAGGGGCTTGTGGTCAAATATACGTACTGATGGAAACGTTTACATACGAACAGTATGGCGTAGAGCTCCTTTTCGATTTGAGCGTAGTTGATTTCACATTCTATGAGAAATTTGGAAGCGTAGCCAATGGGCTTTCCTTCTTGCAGTAGCACTGCACCTAGTCCATACTTCGACAGGTCCACTTGGAGACTGAGCTCTTTGTCGGGGTCGTAGTTGGCAAACATTGGTCCTGGTTCTCTCGTGATCAAGTCTTTCACATTCTGGAAAGCAATGTCGTGTTGCTTGTCCCAGAGAAACTCACTGGACTGCTTTAGCAGTTGGCACAGGGGTGCATTAGCATTGGAGAGGCTGGGTGCGAACTTGGCTAAGTAGTTGACCATGCCAAGCACTGTTTCCAGCTCTACACAGTTCTTTGGTGGCTGCATTTCTTTTATGGCTGAGATCTTCTGTGGATCTGGCTTGTCTCCATTTGCTGTGAGATGTCCGAAGTTGCTGACCTCTGTAGCGCCGACTGTGCTCTTCTCGGGGTTGAGCCGGACTCCTCTCTTGCGGGACCTTTGCAGCATCGCCCTGAGGTTTTGGTCGTGCTCCTCTTTGGTTCGACCATAGACAAGGATGTCGTCCACAATTGCCACAACTCTATTGAGGCCTTCGTACACTTCGTCGATCTTTCGCTGAAACTCGTCTTGGGCTGAGATAATCCCAAAAGGCAGGCGATGGAACCTGTCGTGTCCAAACGGTGTGTTGAATGTTGTGAGCTTAGATTACTCTTCTGTGAGCTTGATAGCCCAGTAGCCTGATCTAGCGTCCATGACACTGAAGTAGTGTGCTCCCGCGAGCTTGTGTGTGATGCCATCTAGCGTCGGTAAAGGATAATGGGGGCATTTGATAGCCTTGTTCAAATCTCTTGGGCCGAGGCATACTCGGAGCTTGCCTGTGCGTGGTTTCTCCACCACCACTAACGCGTTTACCCAGTCAGTCGGTTCTGTAACCTTGCTGACTATGTCAGATTGCTCCATGCTCTCAAACTCTTTCTTCAGACGGGCACGGAGAGCAAGGGGAATCTTTCTCGTGGGTAGACCACAGGGGTTGCGTCTGGGTCAAGGTGAATGGTACATTCTCCTGGGAATAGTCCTATTCCTGTAAAAACATCAGCAAACTCCTCCATTACATTCTTTTGTCTCTACTGGTGCTGTCACTGATAAAACTAGCTTGATGAGATCCATGTCTAAACATGCTTTAAGACCTAGCACTGCAGGGGCTCTAGTGTCAACAACGTAAACGTCCAACATCATGTCACTTTCCTTGTATTTGCATTTGAAAGTGCATGTGCCTTTTACTGGGAGCTGTTCACCACCATAACCAGTCATTCTGCACGTGGTGGGCTGTGGCTCGCATTCAGATGTCAAGCTGCGTACTTATTCAGAGGAATAATGTTTACTTGTGCACCAGTGTCTAGTTTGAACTTTAGCTCTGTGCCTTGTGTTCCTATTTCAATGTCAGCAAAGGCTTGCTCTGTCTGTGATATTTGACTTTGCTGTGTCACTGAATCAATAAACAGCAGTGGTGGGCCGTCAGGGCCAGCAAGGCCTTCTCTGCTGGCCTGAACATCATCAGAATATATATTTTTTTAAATATATTTTCCCACAAATATGCATTAAATTATTCCCCAGAGTAAGAGTTACACTCTTCATTTCATAGCGTTCCTCTTGGTTGCACTGCTTCCAGCCCCAGGTTGAGATTTGGAGGGCTGGTCTTTATGTTAGATATTTTATCCAATCATATTCAGCCATCATGTGTTGCCAGAGGTCTAAAATCTGCCCTCAGGCCTTCAGAATCAACAGTGCGGGCCCTTGTAGCTTAAAGTGAATGGAAATTAAAATTTAGTGTCAACCAATCAGCTTTAGAGTTGGCTATTGTACGCCTGCTGGCTGGCTCCAGTGTTACACAGGAGCCAGCTAGCAGACGTAGTGCCTGCACCTCTTTTGATTGGATTACCAATATTGAGAGGCAGGTCCTTTAAATATATGGAACTAGGAAACTGAAATTGATCAACGAATTCATTTGCGTACTACTAAACTGTTTTTTCAACCCACAATGGCGGAAGGAGAAGATATCGATTTGGTCGAGGATATAATTATAACGCCATTCTCAAGACAAACTTTTCAAGAAAAGTTAGACATTGTCAGGAGAGGTAGACGCCGACGCTACAAAGCCAGGCTCCGAGAAGCACTGCAAACTGTACTGCTGGGAATGCCTATCGATTTGGTGTTTGGAGCCACACTGGCTTTGCAAACCTGAGTTGTCTAACCAAGGCAGCAACGAGACACCAAAGTACGGCTGGGCACTTACAAACAATGGTGCTTTTGAAAACTTTTGGGGACACCCGAGTGGATCTACAGCTCAACGAACAAGAACGCAGGGCAACGAAGCTGCACAATGAAAAGGTATTGTACTCTTCCCCTGCAATTCTCTGAATAAAAATATAAATTAAGGTGACCCAACGCCTGGTTATACTGCGTTTCTTTCTAAATGTATAGTGTCTACAGCCATGGCATCATAATGATGGTAATAAGAGGTGGATTAATTCGGGTGGGACTGTGTAGACTTCACTGAAGGCCCAGGCCCCAGAACCACGGCACGCTACTGATAAACAGTCCACCAGCATTTGACTCTTTGATTGACGTTTCATCTTCTCTCACTGTGTGTACTGTTTTTCCACGGTAAGCTCTGCACACATTTGCGAAGTGATTCCATTTACCACACTGTTTGCCTTTAGCTGGGAAATTTCCTTGTTCGCCATGCACTTTGTATCCACAATATCCAAATGTTTTGGGGCGTTTTGAGTCTGTGTCGCTCTGTTTTGGAGTTGTCTTTCTCCGTTCTAAAACGCGCTCTCTGTGCACCCGGGGTGTGCTTTGATGTCTGCATGACTGCCTGCACTGCTTGTTCACCTGATGCGCTCGTGCTGCCGCGCGAAATGGTTTTCATCTGAGCCTGTGCTAGCTCGTGAGATCTGGCTATGTCGATAGCTTTGTCCAGCGTTTGCTCAGACCCAACATTCAAAAGTCTCTCTCCCCCTCGCGGTGAGCTCCCTGACAATCTCATCCTTGTTTGCATAATCACAGTCTTTCACAAGCAGACGCAGCTCAGTCACAAACTGTTCAAATGACTCGCTAGCTCCCTGTACTTTCTCATGGAATTTGTACCTAGTGAAAATCGTATTGGTCTTCGGCACAACATATGCTTCAAAACGATCATAGTATATTTTCAGTACCTTTGATTCAGCCTCGATAAGTGTCCATGTGTTGAAATATCTCTCCCCTTTTCACCGACCCAGAGGAGCAGGAAGCTGCACTTTTCCTCTTCTCCTCTGTCCTTCAGAGGACCCGTGAACATAAGAGGTGAAGGAACTCCAGAAAAATCCATCTTTTAAGACCTTTTACTCTGACACCATGTCTTGTTTTGCACACCTTGTACAAAATAATAAAATGCAGTACTACAGGATATTTCTTAACGTAGCTCTTTATTAGCTAGCTATAACTTCCATGCTCACGTATCTCCAACCATGATCAACTGACCATGACCTAACCACCTGGGTGGTCTTAACCAATCATAGCACAGTATGATACGGCGGTAAAATGCATCCAATTATAATTCAGTATGTTGACACATGAATATTACACCTGGTTCACCAACTACTTCTCTGATAGATTTCAGTGTGTCAAATCAGAGTGCCTGTTGTCCGGACCTCTTGCAGTCTCTATGGGGGTGCCACAGGGTTCAACTTTCTGGCCGACTCTCTTCTCTGTATACAGTGAGGGGGAAAAAGTATTTGATCCCCTGCTGATTTTGTACGTTTGCCCACTGACTATGAAATGTTCAGTCTATAACTTTAATGGTAGGTTTATTTGAACAGTGAGAGACAGAACAACAACAAAAATCCAGAAAAACGCATGTCAAAAATGTTATAAATTGATTTGCATTTTAATGAGGGAAATAAGTATTTGACCCCTCTGACTTTTGCAGTACTTGGTGGCAAAACCCTTGTTGGCAATCAGAGGTCAGACGTTTCTTGTAGTTGGCCACCAGGTTTGCACACATCTCAGGAGGGATTTTGTCCCACTCCTTTTTGCAGATCTTCTCCAAGTCATTAAGATTTCGAGGCTGACGTTTGGCAACTCGAACCTTCAGCTCCCTCCACAGATTTTCTATGGGATTAAGGTCTGGAGACAGGCTAGGCCACTCCAGGACCTTAATGTGCTTCTTCTTGAGCCACTCCTTTGTTGCCTTGGCCGTGTGTTTTGGCTCATTGTCATGCTGGAATACCCATCCACGACCCATTTTCAATGCCCTGGCTGAGGGAAGGAGGTTCTCACCTAAGATTTGACGGTACATGGCCCTGTCCATCATCCCTTTGATGCGGTGAAGTTGTCCTGTCCCCTTAGCAGAAAAACACCCCCAAAGCATAATGTTTCCACCTCCATGTTTGACGGTGTGGATGGAATTCTTGCGGTCTGATTCAAACAGAACATCCAGTTCCACCATCTTCTCACTTGTGTTTTCCTGTTGACAGCGGCTTCTTCTTCTTTGGATTTTGATGGCAGACTACATCCTATAAGGTGTACAGAAAGTACATGGGGGAATATAAGTATATATAAATAACACACAAAGGATAATTGGGCTAGGGGGTACAATATCACATTACACAAGGACCTGATGGGACATACATACACTTATCATTTTAACAGATTTTTTGTTAGTAGAGTGTTTAATTGTCTTAAAATACAGTTAAATTTATTTTTGTAAGGTAAGAAATTGTGGTGTTTTGTTTGTAAATGTACATTTGCGAGTAGAAATTTGGCCAAAAGAATAATAGAAATAAGTTGAAACAATTTTATGTAATTAATTCCATCGTAGGTAAAGAATCCAAGCAGTACATCCCTCCACAATAGTGTAAAATCTTCATAAATGTATTCAATTATAAATCTAATGATGTCTTGCCACAGTTTCCTTACATGAATACAATGCCAAAAAGATGCAACACCGTTTCTGGATGGTCATTACAAAAGGTACAATTTGAGATTATGTTTTCATTAAACTTCTTCATATAGTGGTTGGCAAGATAATATTTCTGAATAATTTTAAAGGAAACTTCTTTAATTTTGTTAACGAGTAGGTATGTGTGTGGCAACATCCAAACTTTTTCCAACAGATACTATCAACAAAACCGTTCCAATAAGGCATGACATAAGGTCAACATCCTGCTGACACAAGATTTGTATCACTCTGTTGTTGAATGGACCAAAAGAGAAACAAATACTAGTTGGCTCACCAATAAGATATTTATTATTTCGGAACCAATATTCTAAAAACAAAGAATTATTTTTATACAATATATCTCGATTATTCCATATATAATATCTGTGTGGAGAAAAATTATGCTTATAAATTTAGGACCATGACAAGAAAACCTGCCGATGATAAGCAGAGAGTTTCACTGGAACTTTGTCAATATTATAATTGCAAACCAACATGAAGTTAAGGCCACCAAAAGTAGATAAGACATGATGCGGAATAAAATTCCACATAGAAGTGGTTCTTCTTAGGAATTGTTCTTTCCAATTGAACTTAAAAGTATTATTTAAGGTGGTAAAGTCCAGAAAATTCATTCCACCATACTCATAAGTGTTCATTACAGCAGTTTAACAGTTTTCCTAATGTATTGGGTACGGTTTCTCCACAGAAAGTTGAAAAGCATCTGCTCTATCTCTTTGCTTATTTTACCATCAAGAGATAAAGATAAAGCGCCATATGTTAGCCTAGAGATACTTTAATGCTCGTCGAAATGGGTAGACCATGGCGCAGCGTGATTTGGGTTCATCATCATTTATTAGAATGTGAACCAGCAACAAAAATAATAAAGAGGATAAAACAAACAAACGATTGTACAGCCTTGTAGGGCTCAAAAGCAACAATACAAAAACATAGTCAAGATCCCACAAATCACAAATGGAAAATGGCTACCTAAATATGATCCCCAATCAGAGACAATAAACAGCTGCCTCTGATTGGGAACCATATCAGGCCACCATAGAAATACAATTCCCCTAGATAACCCACCCTAAATCACACCCCGACCCAACCAACATAGAGAATAAACCACTCTCTATGGTCAGTGTGACAGATACCTTCAGCCTTAGTTATTAGGACTCTTCCTTTTAAAGTTAAGTCACTCTGTAGCCATTGATTTAGCTTCTTCTGGGGTTTTTTAATAAGAGGGTAACATTTAGTAAGCCTCTAGACTTCTGATCCTTAGTAATGGTTATGCCTAAATATGTAAGTTCTTCTTTCACTGGAATACCATAATATGAAGGTGTCACAATCTTTGACAGCCATGAGTTCACGTGTATATTGTTTATTGTTTACTCAATGTGTAACTCTGTGTTGTCTGTTCACACTGCTATGCTTTATTTTGGCCAGGTCGCAGTTGCAAATGAGAACTTGTTCTCAACTAGCCTACCTGGTTAAATAAAGGTGAAATAAAATAAAAAGTATTCATGTTAAGATATAAACCAGACGCTTTGGAAAAGGATAGTATCATATTGATCGATATGGGAATTTGGTTATCGTCTTTCAGAAAAAGTGTAGTATTGCCAGCCAGCTGGCTTTTAATAATTTCTTTACCAGCTATGGAAATACCTTGTATACAGGACTATTAGTTAAAGAATTTGTAAGAAGTTGGGTGATTAATAAAAACAGATACGGAGAGATAGGACAACCTTGCCTAATTCCTTTCTTTAACTCAAATCGATGTGAGGTGCCATGTTTCCGTTTGACAGAGCTGTTACCATTTCTATAGAGAGTCTTAATAGCCGTACAGAAAAAATCCCCAAAGACAAATTTCTCAAGGGAGTGGGAAGAGGAACTGATGGTCTACTGTGTGAAATGCTTTATGAAAATCCAAAAATAATATGAAGCTATCCTCAGTTATTAGGTCTGAGTAGTCAAGTGTGTCTAATACTAGGCTGATTTTGTTAGAAATATGACTGTTCTTCATAAAGCCAGACCGTGTTTCATCAATGATTGCATCCAGGACTTATTTAATTATTTTTGAAAGTAGTAAGGCTTATATCTTAAAGTCATTATTGAGAAGTCAAATTGGACGCCAGTTATTGATGAGCAGCATTTCTTTTTTAGGCTTAGGTATCAGTGTTATTTCCCCTGACTCATTGTAGGAGGGAGAACATTGTTTTTAATACTTGTTAAAAAGACTTCAAGTAGGAAGGGAGCTTCTTGTTCAGAAAATAATTTGTCAAATTCTGAAGTAATTCCATCAACATCTGGGGATTTATTGTTCTTTCGATGTTTGAAAGACTATAATCTCTTCAACTTTGATGGGTTCATCACACTGTTAGATTCTGTATCACTGATAGAGTGAACATTATTCAGTGAGTCAAAAAACGTATATGTGGATTCCTGAGAGTGCATAGAGCTATACAATTTCCTGTAAAAATTGCTACAGTATTTAGTGATTCATTTTTGGTAATCTGTAATAACACCATCAATGTTTAACTTATGGATAGTGTTATTTGTAGAGTGAAATTTCTCACGTCTAAAGAACTAGGATCCCCATACTGTTTTTATTTTATTTACTTTTCTGCTCTTTTGCACACCAGTATCTCTACCTGCACATGTTCATCTGATCATTTATCACTCCAGTGTAAATCTGCTAAATTGTAATTATTCACTCCTATGGCCTATTTATTGCCTACCTCCTCATGCCTTTTGCACACAATGTACTGTATATAGATAAAAAAATATACTATGTTATTGACTTGTTTATTGTTTACTCCATGTGTAACTCTGTGTTGTTGTCTGTTCACACTGCTATGCTTTATATTGGCCAGGTCGCAGTTGCAAATGAGAACTTGTTCTCAACGAGCCTACCTGGTTAAATAAAGGTGAAATAAAAAAATAAAAAATTCTGTTCTCCCTCCTCAAGCCATTTTTTCCTAGATCTAATAAAGTCTACTTCTGCTTTTAATCTATATATATTATCCAGTTTATTTAATCTATATATATTATCCAGTTTATTTTGTAACTCAATCAGTTCAATCTTCTCCTCACCCGATAGGCCGGCTGGGGACCTCTGAGAAAGGGAAGTTATCTTAATGATCACCTTTTCCTCCTCAGCTCTTCTGGTCGTAGCAAGATTCCTACCATATTTTCTAAGGTATTTGGACACCTCAAATGTAAAGAGCTCCCAGTTCTTGCAATATGATTTTTCTTCACAAGCCCTTTCCCAATAAGTGTGAGAGCAGATCTTTAACCTCAAACTTAACTATATTATTATTTAATTACGAGCTATTTAGCTTCTAGTAGGATGCTCTATCAAGGTCAGTATCAAGGGTAAATATTTTGATATCAATGTAAATGGCCCTATGAACTGAGGGGAGTAGCACAAATATTTGTAGTAACACACTCACTATCAATACATTTGGATATAAGCAAAAAATCTATTCTGGACTCTCTGGAACCTGTTTTGTTACTCCAAGTGAACGATCTGTTGACCGGAAACCTCTCTCTCCATATATCATTAAGATCAAACTTTTCCATAAAAGTATTAAAGTATTAAACCCAAAGTATTAAACCCAAATTCTGATTGGTTGGCCTACCTGGGTGCCATCTATCAGATGAATTATCTATAGTAATGTTAAAGTCCTCTCCTATCAATAATAAAGAATTGGGAAATTTAGATAACCAATGAAGTATATGTTTCTCCATAGATTCAAGCAACTCATCATTCTCATGTTTGGTGTTGTACCTGTAGAAGTTTACAGCAATGAGCGTAATGTCATTGTAACTGATCACAAGACAAATAAAGTGACCAAAGGGGTCACATTCCGAGTCTAGAATATTACCACCAAAGATATTGTTCACTGTAGTGACACCAGTAGAGCGTTCAGATCCATATCGTTGTCCCACTGTGACCTCCAGAAGTTGGCATCAGTAGAAATTGAGTGAGACTCTTGAAAAAAGCAAAAATCTGTTCGAAATTGTTTAGCAAATAAAAAGAAATACCTTGCGCTTCACATTGTTTCGTAACCCCCTAGCATTAAGAGAAACTATAGACAAAGACAAAATAACAAAGACAATTTAAAAGTATAAACTGTAGAATGAGTCAAAAACGTTGGAGCAGTGAACATAAGCGATAAGGAACCGAGATATGCACCATTTAAGTCAATTTAAAGAGAAAATAGCTTATACCATAAACTCTGAGCTAGTTGTTATCCGGATTTTGAAATTTAACTTAACAGAAAATTATTTTCAAAACCAAACCAAGGGTTCTCTGTAGTAAGAGAGACTAAAACCCCTCTTTAGTGCTATCAGGCACTTTTCTGATAAATAAAATACAAAATATTAATTTCAAAAATAAAAGAGTACCTACTATTTTAAGTGCATATGAAAACTGATTAGAAAAAAAATAGAGTAAAAAATGTTTTACATATACATGTTCCTAAGACCTTTCTCACTTGGCAATAACTAATAATAACTAAATAGAACAATAACTGTGTAAAGTCAGAACAGACCTGAATGCCCCTTTAAAACAGTATTTTAGTTACTGTATACATAAAAAACAAATACAACTTTCAGTCTTCTTCGTGAGTTTGTAAACAAAATACACCTTCCTCTGGTCTGGTCATACAATAACAAGCTAATCAATTATTGAGGTACCATTGAGGTACCTGAGTGTTCCGAAAAAGAGTCACCTGAGGCTTGTTAGGTAATGTTAATCAGTACAAGGAAAATGAGAATACCATGGCTGAAACCACCATCTGTTCCCTCTGGTGAGATTCTAGGGATGAAAATAGATTTCTGAACCGTTGATGAAGCCTTGTCCTCAGACGAAGTAATCATCCTCCGGGCTGAGATGCTCGGCGAAACGCAGACCATGGCTCTGAAGGAACGTGTTCTTCCTAGCAGCTTTCCAGACGGCATTCCTGTAGTATCTGGCAGTGAAGAGGATGATGATACCCCTTGGTCTTGAATCGTTTTGCTGTTGCTTCTTGCCGAGGTGATGCACGTTGATGGTATCACCAACTTTGTTCTTCTCTGCAGGCATAACTTCTTGGCAGATGCGGGGCGGCAGGGTAGCCTAGTGGTTAGAGCATTGGACTAGTGACCGGAAGGTTGCAACTTCAAATCCCCAAGTTGACAAGGTACAAATCTGTCATTGAAAATAAGAATTTGTTCTTAACTGACTTGCCTAGTTAAATAAAGGTTAAAAAAATGTGGATAGCCTCTTGTTGAACATCCTCATTCTCCACCTCTGGCACACCATAGAGTCTCAGGTTCCATCTTCTTGTGTATTTCTCCAGATCAGTGAGACGTCTATGGTAGACATTGTTATTCTGTTCCACATTTAACACACGTTTTCAACTTTAGCCACTCCCATTTTGACATCCTTGATTACAAGACATGCAAACTTCAGTCTTTTTCAAGCCTTTGATAACCACAGTGTTTGCGCCTACCATTGTCTCAATGGCGTCAGACCTGGAGTTGATGAGTAAGGAGAGGGTAGCCACGATGTCAGAGTCCATGTTGGGTTTTTTGGAGGGTGGAGGTTTGCACGGAGTAACCGGTAAAGAGGGGAACTCGTCATCTTCAGCAGCATTCAAAAGCATGAGATTATCCTTAGGGCAAACATTGTTATGGCAGTTGTCAATACATTTTTAATGGATTTCTTCCATGCTCTGAATACTCAAACTTCAGGTAGGCTACATAATTACGATAAAGCAAAACCAGTATTGTTCCCATTTAATAAATATAAAAAGTCAAGTAAAGCACATAAAATAGGACACCAGCAACCACTAAAATTAGGATAGCAAGTTTTGTGAAGAGTATACATTTGGACCACAATTCCATGCTTAAGATAAGGACATGTTTGGATTGTACACACTGTTTACCTCTTAACTGAATGAGGGCCAAAGGACATTTTTAAGTGCACGCAAAAGACAGTTTGCTTACAGTGCCAAATGAGTCTCTCAGCATTCAGTTATGGGAGCTGCAAACTACATTAAGCACAGATGCCAGTCAGAAACTAGCTAGGCAGTTTCACAAACAGTTTGCACATGAGTAGTTAGTTAGTCCAAAACATAATCCATCGATGTAGGCTCACTTTCAAGGAGTGTGTGTGTGGTGTACACTAAGACTTGCTTAAAGAATGCATAGCCAAAACAATATATTCATATCTGTGGTGTTTTTGAGGCTACAATCTAACAACCTTCATCCTTCCCACAGGATGTACTAACTAACTCCTCGGAGTTCAAAGTTAGAAATGTACTGAAATCTTTACCATACAAACATTAAGAAGTGGTGCTTAAATAGAAAAGTCAAAACAGTCAAAAATGTTTAACCCATTTTGAGGACCATTCCACCGAATCCCAGATTAAACTTTGTTTGCACCACAGCACCAAAAAAGAGTAAGGCAATGGTTAGGCATTGAAGGCACCCAAAGGGGTCTTGTTGAAAACCAATGTGGTAATGGGGCAGCATATTGGACTTGTCCATTGTTCATAATGAATTCAAGGAGTTTTGAAGAGCTCTATAAAGCAAATGGAATGTAGTCAAACTAGTTCATCAACAATGTCTACATCTCATCAGTGTGGGCTGGTTTGGTGGGGTCAAGGCTTGCACTCCCTTTTCCTGTTGCTGACACCAGGGCCAAAGGTTCAGTCTGCCCTTCATCCAGAGTCGAGCTGTTCCCTGGTTGGCTCTCCTCCAGGGCCACATCCTCAATGTCAGTGATTTTGGGACTTTCTATTGGTTGCTTTGGTATTATGGAAGCATCCGGGGGTTCTGATTGGCTGAGGTCACGGGAAACGGGTAGGGTATCGGGCTGAATGATACGGTTGTCCACATCCTCAGCAGCTTGCAAGGATGAAGCAGGATCTGTGAGGATGCTTCTGGAGATAACTGAAATGGTAAAGAAGAGGGAAGGCTATTTAACTTTCATCATTTTCAGAAGAAAAATTATCCATTATTAATTCCTAAATGGATAACTAACCTCCTTTTGGTGTATAGTCCTCTTCTATGGATGAGGCGCCCCAGTGGAAGGGGCTGTAACTTGGGAAGATGATGAGGCCCAGAGAGAAGATGATAATCTGATGGGAAACAACAGACACACGTTCAATTCACTTTTTTTTAAGATCACCCTGAAAGTACCCAAAGGCATGGATGAAAGACATGTTGATCTCACCATGACGCAGGTGCTGGTCTGTGCTGCTTTAGTGACCGTCTGCTTGATCAGCGACTGTAGTCTGCGCAGCTGAGCCAGGAGAGACCTGTGCGTGGAGATATTATAAAAACACCAGAACTAACAAGACACAAACATCTTCATTGAGCATCATCAGTGCAAAAAGGTGATGTTAGCCAATTAACTTACATGTTGTGTTTCTCCAGCTGTTCCACGGTCCTCTGCAGCTCTTTGTTTTGCACTGAGCAAGCTGCTGCCCTGAGACACAGAAAATACCTAGGGTCACTGACAGAAAAGTATTCCTACTGTCCGACAGTGTCACACCATTGGGGAGAGTCAACAATAACTCAGTGGCAGAATTGAACATAAGGACCCATTGTCAGGACTTCCTACTGCACATGCCTCACTGTTGTACCACAAATGAAAATGCTAAGGAAATGCAAGTGACTTGTTTATAGAGAATATTATCCACCATGGACTACATAGTGGGTCCAATTTTCATGGAGCCTAATTGAAGCCTCAGGCCTCACCTGCTCTCAAGCCCATCCACATAGTCCTTCTTCCTGCGACGGCTGTCTTGGGCTGACTGTTTGTTGCGTATTTTGCGTCTCACTTTTTTCAGAATCCGTTCCTCAGCCTAGAAGGGAATTCAGTCCAGTACATTTAGATGCAATTCAACTCAGAGATAAACAATTTCAGTCAATTTCAGTCAAATCATATAAAATATACAGCAAAGTCATTTGTTATGTCAAAGTTGTTATGCAAAAGTAATGTAATCCAAGTGCATGCAGGGAAGTAATGGATTTGGGGTACATAGAATAGTGTACCATCTACTGTGCGTGTGTGTCTGACCTTGGTGAGGGGCAGGTTGTTGGGCAGAGATATCCCCTCTTGGTTCAGCAGTTTCTGCTCCTCCTCAGTCAGTGTGAGGTCAGGGTAAAGCTGATCAGGAGAAGAGGGTATTGTGTTTATAATTCTCACGACCATAATCCCATGGAGAGACACTTGAACAACCACCGGGGTCTCAGACTAACAATCCCCCTCCCCCACTATCTTCTTATTGTGCCTATTTATCCATTCATTAGGGATTGAGGCCTATGGAGTTCACCACATCTTTACAATAAATGTGCAGGCTTCCTGTATAAATCATCGGGAAAGATTGTCACTATGTAATTACATCTAATTTGATGGTAAAAACATTCCCTATTCATTTGGGATTGAGCCCTGCAGCTTTGTCCTAATGCATACGGCGGGATCTTCACAACAGATGCCATTGAATATGGACTTATCTTGGCATAAGACCACTTTTGTGGTGTGAAAATATCAAAAACTCTTATTTTGGAGTCAACTTGCCCCTTTTAAGTCTCACCAGTGGGCTGTCTGGACTGGTGGGGCCTGAGGTGGTACCAGAGTGGGTAGAAAGATGACCATGGTCAAATCTACCAGCGGATACTAGGGGTAACTCATTGACGATACAGGACTCTGAGATCAACATCTGAGTACTCCAATCATCTGTAGCAGAAGACGTAGGAAAAGAGAATAAACTCCCACCCAACACACATGGACTCACACACACAGATGCGTGTGCGCTAGCGTACACACACACACACACACACACACACACACACACACACACACACACACACACACACACTCACCCAGTTCTATGGAAATGACATCAACACTATGCTGCTCTGGCTCCGTCTTGATGTTGGCCAGGGTGCTGATGTCATAGACCACCTGATAGATAGTTGTGGGGACCTGAGAGGGGTCCACCGTGGCACTTAGGGGACTCTTGGAGCAGGGTTCCTCAGAGATGCCACTGTCGCTCTCTGAGGAGGTCTCCACTGGGTCTCTGGTAGGGAAGACGTCATTTGGATTGATGGCATAAAGTACATCCTCTGGCTCGCTGTCGTTTAGACCCTGTAACATATGGAGAGGAATTAGGTAATACTTTAAGCAAATGGGTATAATACATTATTACATGTTAATAATGTTTTAATAAATAAAGTTGAGTAAATATTGCCCCAGGTCTTTACAACTTGGCTCACTATATTGTACAACTAGTCATAATGGGAAACCATCCGCACACTTTGGGGGTCTACCGTGCATTCATCCAGGGTTTTTTCAGAGCCAGCATAGATAACATCAGAGCAAGAAAATGGTCCTTCCAGTCCCCAACTCTCCTCTGTCATATTGTCCTCTTTGTGACAGAAAAACAGCTCTCCATTCTCTATATCCATGTCCTAGAAGAAACAAAACAGCAGTTAGAAGTATTACAAAATATTTATCAATTCAGTTCACATTTGTGTACTTATTGCACTGTCACTCTTACAACTCTTTGTTATTAAAGTGTTTGAAACTCATATCTATGTAGTTGTAGTTGGAGATTTATAAAGCATGAAGGTGTGGCAACTGCTCAGAGAGCTGTTAAAGGGTGGAGCTATATCTATTATTACTGTTTGATCAGTGGGAGTCCTTTCCCAAGAGGATATATCAGCATCCTGGTGCACGCACGCACAAACACAGACAGTTGTATTAAAAACTGATAGGCTTTCTTAATAGCAATTGTACCCCCTCATAAAATCTGTTACCCTTTTTTGGCTTCATATTTAATATGTAGGCCTACTAGTTAGGCTAGCAGAAATAATACTATCACGTGACCCACACCAGTAGTCTTTAATAAACTATAGTCTGTATATACGTATGTTTTCTATATCGTAGGCTATTGCCTGAATATTTCAGCCAAGTGTTCAGATAATGATCTCACGCTATTAAATGCCGGAACTTAAATAAAGTTTATCCATTAAAATTCATCATTCGCAAACGAATGCCTTCTTGGTTCGTATTAGATGTTGAGTTTGACACGACACCACGGTCATGTATAGGATTCCGTTCCCTGTCAAGCAGGATAAACAAGTGTTACATTGTACTCTCCAACTATAGCTTCATGACACCACAAACAACTTACTTGTCTGCTGCTGTTTTCAGAAGAGATGATTCTTCCGAATATAGTATATATATAGGTCTACTTCAAGAGCATTACAACAATAGAAGGCCCAACGTGAGTAGAAAAATGCAGACGAGCAGTGTTTAAAGATCAACCAGTGTAAGACGCATTTCTCCCAAAAATCCAGCTGGCAATTCTCATGTCAATCATCCCGGAGGGCGAATAACCATACTGACACGGCGGATGTGCGTCGCCTGTACGCAACAGTTGGCTCTAAAATCACTAACTAATAGAGTATGTGGATTTCTCTCAGTGTCTTACTTATTCCATAATGCAAAAACATGTCCTTTTTATAAATCAGTACATTTACACCAACGTTGTACAGTTCATAAACGTAAAAAAAAACGAAGTCCCTCCCACTTTACCTCTGATTCGGCAGGGCAATTTATGTGTGAATACTTCGTGGGCACAATGTAGCAGTGAATTAGATATTGTACTGGACATACTGGAAAAGAACAGTTACAGTATCGTATTGAACTCAAAAGACTTAGACTTTTGCCAACATTCTCTATTGAGACGTTTTTGCAGTAGGAAAGTCAGAGCAAAATCAAAGGATCATGGCAAAATCTAAAAGTGTGTCACACCATCTGGAGTTCTGACTTTAAACAGGTCATGGATATCTCAAAGCAGTGTTGATGGTTTGTAATACATGGCTGGCACTTCAATGATGGCTGGAAGAGCCTGGTCGGTTGGTGTTCCTTGCAAAAATGGATAGCAGGGTGGTGAGTCAATCTTTGTATGTGTTCACTGCTCTCTTTGCACTTATCTATTTACAATAGACACTTATCTTTTTGTCTCACCATTCTTTGTAGTTGATTGACTGATCAAGAATGGAAAAGGCAGCCAAATGTTGCGATCTTGAATGTAACTTTGTGAAATTGTATCATTCCCTTTACCCTGTAGGTGGCGTTAGAGTCTGTCCTGCTGGTGGATGGTGGGGAGACCATTGTGGTGCAAGGGCTGTGGGTGGCTCCTAGTGTGAGTGGTCAGGGGATTACTGGTGCCATCCAGAGATATGTGACAGTGTATTCCTGCAGTTACTTTCCACAGGTCACTTGCCCGAAGACTGTGCTGAGGACACGATCCCACACCTGAAAAACTGTATAGATATCACCTGTTGGCCAAAGAGGTAGGCCTACATAGCTTGCATGCCAGTGTGGTTTGTATTGAGCAGGGACGTGCACAACTGTAGTCCTTGATGGCCACAGTTCTGAGGCCCAGTCATTTCACATATAACATTCTCTAGTTGTGTAATTTACAATTATACACTACCATTCAAAAGTTTAGGGTCACTTAGAAATGTCCTTGTTTTTGAAAACACATTTTTTGTCCATTAAAATAACATTAAATTGATCAGAAATACAGTGTAGACATTGTTAATGTTGCAAATGACTATTGTAACAGGAAACAGCAGATTTTTTTTATGGAATATCTACATAGGCGTACAGAGGCCCATTATCAGCAACCATCACTCCTGTGTTCTAATTTGAACTTGTACTTTTAAAAATCCAACTCTCTAAAAACAAGTCCCTCACCGTTGCCGCCTGCTATAGACCACCCTCTGCCCCCAGCTGTGCTTTGGACACCATATGTGAACTGATTGCCCCCCATCTATCTTCAGAGCTCGTGCTTCTAGGTGACCTAAACTGGAACATGCTTAACACCCCAGCCATCCTACAATCTAAGCATGATGCCTTCCATCTCACACAAATTATCAATGAACCTACCAGGTACCACCCCAAAGCCGTTAACACGGAACCCTCATAGATATCATCCTAACCATCTTGCCCTCTAAATACACCTTTGCTGTTTTTAACCAAGATCTCAGCGATCACTGCCTCATTGCATGCATCCGTAATGGGTCAGCGGTCAAGCAACCTCCACTCATCACTGTCAAGCGCTCCCTGAAACACTTCAGCGAGCAGGCCTTCTAATCGACCTGGCCCGGGTATCCTGGAAGGATATTGACCTCATCCCGTCAGTAGAGGATGCCTGGTTATTTTTTTAAATGCCTTACTCACCATCTTAAATAAGCATGCCCCATTCAAGAAATTAGGACCAGGAACATATATAGCCCTTGGTTCTCTCCAGACCTGACTGCCCTTAACCAACACAAAAACATCCTATGGCGTTCTGCATTAGCATCGAGTCTGCCGATAAGAATGCAGTGATTGACAGTGTCGAAAGCCTTGGCCCGGCCCGGCTGCACTGTATTGTATTTTATCGATGGCGGTTATGATATCATTTAGGATCTTGAGCGTGGCTGAGGTGCACCGATGACCAGCTCGGAAACGAGATTGCATAGTGGAGAAGGCATGGTGGGATTCGAAATGGTCGGTGAACTGTTTGTTAACTTGGCTTTTGAACACTTTAGAAAAGGCAGGGTAGGATAGATATAGGTCTATAACAGCTTGGGTCTAGAGTGTCAGACACTGCAAGGACATCAGGGTTGGCGGAGTGTGCTAAAGCAGTGAATAAAACAAACTTCGGGAGGAGGCTTCTGATGTTAACATGCAGGAAACCAAGGCTTTTACAATTACAGAAGTCATCAAATGAAAGCACCTGGGGAATAGGAGTGGAACTGGGGGCTACAGGGCCTGGGTTAACCACTACATCACCAGAGGAACAGAGGAGGAGTATGATGAGGGTATGGCTAAAGGCTATAAGAACTAGTCGTCTAGTACGTTGGGGACAGAGAATAAAAGGAGCAGATTTCTGGGAGTGTTAGAATAGATTCAGGGCATAATGTACAGACAATGGTATGGCAGGATGTGAGTACAGTGAAGGTAAACCTAGGCGTTGAGTGGTGATGGGAGAGGTATCGCCCCTGGAGGCACCAGTTAAGCTAGGTGAGGTCTCCACATGTGTTTGGGGTTGGACAAAAGAGCTATCTAAGGCATTTTGAGCGGGACTGAGGGCTCTACAGTGAAATAAAACAATAAGAACTAGCCAAAACAGCCGAGTGATCATAGGGGCAAAAGAGAAGCAATGGTTGAGCCAGGGTGCCGTTCTGTAGTCACTGACTACGCTAGGCGAGCAGGGGACACAGCGTTCAGAAAAGCTAGCAGGCCGGGGCTTGTAGATGGTTCTTCGGCAACATCGTAACAGAATAGCGGAGGTATTGTATCCCTAGAATTAGCTGCTATATGGGCCTAGCTCGAGGCTAGCTCAAGGCTAGATGGTGCTTGCTTCAGGACAGAGGTGTTCGCTAACAGTAGCAACTCGTTTGCAGCTAGCTAGCTGCGATGATCCGGTGTAATGATCCAGAGCGGCAGGAATCCGGTGTTGTGGTAGAGAGAAGCAGTCCGATATGTTCTGGGTTGATATCGCGCCGTGCAAACTGACAGGTGACCAGGTGGCGAATCGCATCTCTGCATGTCTGGCAGACATATCAGTGTGGATGACGGATCACCACCTCAAGCTGAACCTCGGCAAGACGGAGCTGCTCTTCTTCCCGGGGAAGGACTGCCCGTTCCATGATCTCGCCATCACGGTTGACAACTCCATTGTGTCCTCCTCCCAGAGCGCTAAGAACCTTGGCGTGATCCTGGACAACACCCTGTCGTTCTCAACCAACATCATGGCGGTGGCCCGTTCCTGTAGGTTCATGCTCTACAACATCCGCAGAGTACGACCCTGCCTCACACAGGAAGCGGCGCAGGTCCTAATCCAGGCACTTGTCATCTCCCGTCTGGATTACTGCAACTCGCTGTTGGCTGGGCTCCCTGCCTGTGCCATTAAACCCCTACAACTCATCCGGAACGCCGCAGCCCGTCTGGTGTTCAACCTTCCCAAGTTCTCTCACGTCACCCCGCTCCTCCGCTCTCTCCACTGGCTTCCAGTTGAAGCTCGCATCCGCTACAAGACCATGGTGCTTGCCTACGGAGCTGTGAGGGGAACGGCACCGCAGTACCTCCAGGCTCTGATCAGGCTCTACACCCAAACAAGGGCACTGCGTTCATCCACCTCTGGCCTGCTCGCCTCCCTACCACTGAGGAAGTACAGTTCCCGCTCAGCCCAGTCAAAACTGTTCGCTGCTCTGGCCCCCCAATGGTGGAACAAACTCCCTCACGACGCCAGGACAGCAGAGTCAATCACCACCTTCCGGAGACACCTGAAACCCCACCTCTTCAAGGAATACCTAGGATAGGATAAGTAATCCTTCTCACCCCCCCTTAAATGATTTAGATGCACTATTGTAAAGTGGCTGTTCCACTGGATGTCAGAAGGTGAATTCACCAATTTGTAAGTCGCTCTGGATAAGAGCGTCTGCTAAATGACTTAAATGTAAATGTAATGTTGTCCTCGCTAAGGCTGACTGAAGACTGCTAGCCATGGCTAACAAGGACTAGTAGCTAGTTAGTTGGCTAGCTCCTGATGGAAGTTCCAGTTATAAGGAATAAAAATAGCAGAGCCGTACCACATTGAGTGAGGCGGGTTGCAAGAAAGTATATTTAGTTCCATAGATAGAAAGTGAGATTAAGATATATACGAAATAGACCAGCTATTTACACAGGATAAGATACGGGATAAAACAAAGACAAACATCCTACTGCTACGCCATCTTGGATCCGGTGTGTCGGATTGTGTTGTTGAGCATTCATGTATATATAATAACACCGTAAATTCAAAAGCTGTATCTACATACTGAATTCCAAACCAGGCCTTTAGCCAAAATGTCAGACAATATGTTTAATATATTCATGTCCTTTATACTGTATTTCGTGGTTTATCCGTATTATGGAAAATCTAATTGGATAAGATCTCCTGTATACTATGGCAAAATAGGACAGTTATTTATGGCTTCAGGGGCAGAAAGACAGAGTTGTGCCTTGTCAGGTAGGTGGGTTTGAACTTGCAAGCTTCCAGTTACTAGTCCAATGCTCTAACCACTAGGCTACCCTGCCGCCCCACAGAACTCTGTTTTTCTCTTTTTTATACAAGGCAAGGCTTGCCTCTTTATGATCTCACATGATCTCACCTCATAAGAACTGGGTTGTGGCATCAGCAATTTCTGCCTCAATAAATACATAAAAAAATTGTGTTGGTGATCTTTTGAAAAACACAGAACAATATACTATGCAATCAAGATATTTTTATTCTACAGGAAGTAATAACATACATTACCCAGTGAGCAAAATTGCTTTGAAAATACTTTTCGATACGTTGACATCACGTGCATTTCAGGTGCCGAATGAAAGGTTAGAAGACGTCTTATTCAGACATCAAAAATATGTCTGTAATGGATGTCAAAAAGACAATTTACAGACGTGAAAAATATGTCTTTTTCTGTCATTGATTCTATGGACAAATTTCAACTGCACATACATTCTCAATGAAGTAAGCATTCTATCACAAGAATATAGGAAAGACTGCAACTGAAGTATTTGATCACCTACCAACCAGTAGTTCTGCTTTTCTGATGTATCAAATACTAATGTCATGCAATAAAATGCAAATGAATTACTTAAAAATCATACAATGTGATTTTCTGGATTTTTGTTTTAGATTTTGTCTCTCACAGTTGAAGTGTACCTATGATAAAAATTACAGGCCTCTACATGCTTTGTAAGTAGGAAAACCTGCAAAATCGGCAGTGTATCAAATACTTGTTCTCCCCACTGTATGAGTGTCTGCTGAATGACCAAATAAAAAAAACGTGGATTGATGGCAGCCTTGTGAGGAAACTGAAAGAGAGAGATGCTGCTTAAACACGGCAAGGTGACCAGGCACAATTGTATGGTTAAACAGTATAAATATGATCAATACAGATAGATTAAGATGACAAGACACTAGTATAGGGACAAAGTGGAGGGGCAATTCAGCGGGTCTGACAAAATACGTATCTGGCAGCGGCTTCTAACATCCATGGATTTCAAAAAGAAAGCCAATCACGTCAGACACCAACGCCGCTCTACCGGATGAGCTGTTTTGTTGCCTTACAACCTGGAATTAAAATGTATTTTTTGGAGGTTTGTATCATTTGATTTACCCAACATGCCTACCACTTTTAAGATGCAAAATATGTTTTATTGTGAAACAAACAAGAAAAAAAAACTGTCAAAAAAACTGTCAACTTGAGAGTGCATAACTATTCATCCCCCCAAAGTCAATAATTTGTAGAGCCACCTTTTGCAGAAATTACAACAGTTTCCCAGTCCCTGCTGATGAAAAACATCCCCACATGCTGCCACCGCCATGTTTCACGGTGGGGATGGTGTTCTCCGAATGATGAGAGGTGTTGGGTTTGCGCCAGACATAGCGTTTTCCTTGATGGCCCAAAAGCTCAATTTTAGTCTCATCTACCTTCCTCCATTTATTTAATTAGGCAAGTCAGTTAAGAACAAACTCTTATTTTCAATGACAGCCTAGGTACAGTGGGTTAACTACCTTGTTCAGGAGCAGAACAACAGATTTTTACCTTGTCAGCTCCTTCCGGTTACTCGTCCAACGCTCTAACCACTAGGCTACCTGCCGGCTACTTTCCATTTGGTTGGGGAGTCTCCCACATGCCTTTTGGCGAACACCAAAGGTGTATGCTTATTTTCTTCCTTAAGCAATGGCTTTTTTTCTGGCCACTCTTCTATAAAGCCCAGCTCTGTGAAGTGTACAGCTTAAAGTGGTCCTGTGGACAGATACTCCAATCTCCGCTGTGGAGCTTTGCAGCTCCTTCAGGCTTATCTTTGGTCTTTTTTGCCTCTGATTAACGCTCTCCTTGCCTGGTCCGTGGGTTTTGGTGGGCGGCCCTCTCTTGGCAGGTATGTTTTGGTGCCATATTCTTTCAATTTTTTATAATGGATTTAATGGTGCTCTGTGGGATGTTCAAAGTTTCTGATATTTTTTTATAACCCAACCCTGATCAGTACTTCACAACTTTGTTCCTGACCTGTTTGGAGAGCTCCTTGATCTTCATGGTGCCTCTTGCTTGTTTGTGCCCCTTGCTTAGTGGTGTTACAGACTCTGGGGCCTTTCAGAACAGGTGTATATCTACTGAGTTCATGTGACAAATCAAAGTTTATTTGTCACGTGCGCCGAATACAACAGGTGTAGACCTTACAGTGAAATGCTTACTTACAGGCTCTAACCAATGGTGTGAAAAAAAGGTATGTGTGTGTGTAGGTAAGTAAAGAAATAAAACAACAGTAAAATTTGAGTACAACAGTACACATTTGAAAAAAGAGTAGCAAGGCTATATACAGACACATGTTAGTCAGGCTTATTGAGGTAGTATGTACATGTAGGTATAGTTAAAGTGACTATGCATATAAGATAAACAGAGAGTAGCAACAGCGTAAAAGAGGGGTTGGGGGGGAGCACAATGCAAATAGTCCGGTTACCTGGTCACCTGTTCAGGATTCTTATGGCTTGGGGGTTTAAACTATTGAGAAGCCTTTTTGTCCTAGACTTGGCACTCAGGTACCTCTTTCCATGCGGTAGTAGAGAGAACAGTCTGACTGGGGTGGCTGGGGTCTTTGACAATTTTTAGGGCCTTCCTCTGACACTGCCTGGTGTAGAGGTCCTGGATGGCAGGCAGCTTTGCCCCAGTGATGTACTGGGCCGTACGCACTACCCTCTGAAGTGCCTTGCGGTCGGAGGCCGAGCAATTGCCGTACCAGGCAGCGATGCAACCGGTCAGGATGCTCTCGATGTTGCAGAACCTTTTGAGGATCTCAGGACCCATGCCAAATCTTTTTAGTTTCTTAGTTTCATGAGGGGGAATAGGCTTTGTCGTGCCCTCTTCACAACTTGGTATTTTTGGACAAATCTAGTTTGTTGTTGATGTGGACACCAAGGAATTTGAAGCTCTCAACCTGCTCCACTACAGCCCCGTCGATTGAGAATGGGAGCGTGCTCGGTCCTCCTTTTCCTGTAGTCCACAATCATCTCCTTAGTCTTGGTTATGTTGAGGGATAGGTTGTTATTCTGGCACCACCCGGCCAGGTCTCTGACCTCATCCCTATAGGCTGTCTTGTCGTTGATCAGGCCTACCACTGTTGTGTCATCAGCAAACTTAATGATGGTGTTGGAGTTGTGCCTGGCCATGCAGTCGTGGGTGAACAGGGAGTACAGGAGGCGACTGAGCACGCACCCCTGGGGAGCTCCAGTGTTGAGGATCAGCGTGGCAGATGTGTTGCTACCTACCCTCACCACATGGGGGCGGTCTGTCAGGAAGTCCAGGATCCAGTTGCAGAGGGAGGTGTTTAGTCCCAGGTTCCTTAGCTTGGTGATGAGCTTTGAATAAGGTCCACCTGTGTGCAATCTAACAAATTATGTGACTTCTGAAGGTAATTGGTTGCACCAGATCTTATTTAGGGGCTTCATAGCAAAGTGGGGGAATACATATGCATGCACCACTTTTCCGTTTAATTTTTTTTTAAACAAGTTATTTTTTTCGTTTCACTTCACCAATGTGGACTATCCGAATTTAAATCCATTTAAATTACAGGATGTAATGCAACAAAATAGGAAAAACGCCAAGGGGATGAATACTTTTGCAAGGCACTGTACACCTTTCTCTCACACTTCGAGCGTTAACGACTCTGATCTGCCAAGGAGAGCCCCAAGGAGGCTACATGCTTAGGTCTCCACAGAGGACATATGTAAGTCATTCAAACGTGTTAACCCTCGCAAGGCTGCCGGCCCAGACGGCATCCCGAGCCGCAACCTCAGAGCTGATGTGTTTTCAGACATTTTCATCTCTCCAGCTTAGGCCGTTATCCCCTCCTGCTTTAAAATGTCCACTATCATCCCAATCCGTAGCACTCACGCTTTGAGAGGCTAGTCAAAGACCACATCACCTCCTCCGTCCCTGACACACTCGACCCTGCACCACAGCCTGGTATGGCTACTCCACAGTCGCTGACCTCAAGGCTCTACCGAGGGTGGTACGCTCGGCCAGTATGTTTAACAAGTTTAAACATCACATTAGAGTATGGCAGTTTAGCACAGTACGGTATGGCCCGGTACAGGACAGTCACGTTTTATTCAATAGAGTACAGGTAGAGTAGATTAGAGTAAAGCAGGGTACAGTACAGATCACTATTAAAAAATGTTTTTGTTTTTAAAGACATCAACGTCTGTAAATACTTGGTTGGGAAGTGTAGGCCTATACTCGTTCACTACATGGTTGGGAAGTGTAGGCCTATACTCGTTCACTACAGTACTTCCCACAAATCTAAAAGCAGGATCAGTGGAATTTTGGGTTAGTAGAAAGAGATTCCAACATTTTTCTTAGGCTACTCGTCATGTTTCATGGTCATGGCTGTCATCCCACTTCTGACACCAGTGTAGCAAACAACAAACTCGGTTCTTGGTCCTATCGGACCAATCATAGAACTCTGTATGTAGCCAAATCAATGCCAGCCTGGACCAGATCAAATCTAAACCGATCATAGCCGTCTGTTGACGTTGAAATCAAGGCCAGTCCGGACCGCAACAAAAAAAAAATATATAAATACCACAGGACCAGAAAAAACTACGTCCAAATTACATTGCCTGACGGTAAATGCTTAGCTAGTATGTAGCCTACTAGGTTAGGGAATGCAGCAGAGTTGTGGTACTGGAACGCATGCAATTGTCATATTTCGCACATTTACTGGAATGATACAAAGTCTAGAGATGGCACATGATGTCCCCTCAATCCTTCATCTGTTGCAATTGTGTGTGATTTAATAAGTGATACAATGTACATCATTTCTTGTATCAAAAGTCCACGAATGAATAGACCGCGATAGTTCGAAGTTGCTCCGAAACAACTGATAAATGACCTGTTTAGCGGACCCCCAATCTTGAGATGAACTATCGACAGCTAAAACGCAGATCTGACTCGAGATCAGATTTCACTGAGCGTTGATGAATCCGGGATATGCCCCTCCCTCGAGGTCGTCCCAGCCTCATTCTGATCAGTTGAATCATCACTTCCCGTACAGAGTGCAGTTTTTTGGCATAGCAGTAATGTAATTTTGCTGCCTTTTCCCCACTTGTTATTAAGTCTGTGCCAATACAAGCTGCTCACCAAGGCTGTCCTTTTATGAGAGAATACGACAGAAGGTAGTACATTATTTATTGCTTGCTATTTGTAATGTGAGAGACGCCATAGGCAGAAAGCTATACGTTTAGTCATATTGTTTAAAACTTTTTATGGACTAGCGATAGTTTTTAACTTTCTAAACAGCTGTACAGGATATTATAACAGTCCCGGTAAAGCAATTTAATATTATCTGATGTTAGATCAGTCACATGCTTTCTATGCCCCCCTTTCCTTCACAAACTACGTTTTCTATCCTTTCACATACTGTATCTGGGAATTCATGTTATTTGTTTGCCAAGATCCCAGAGCAGATGCTACAATGTGACATTGTCACAGAAGTCTCTCACCCTAAACCATGGGCACTATGAAAATGTATGCAATAAATGTCAAACTGCGTTTATTTGTCTTGACTTGATTTGAATGTAGGCAAATGTTACTCAAACTTCTCTGATGCAGGTGGTCTACCCCTCCCCATTCGACTGTAAGCCAATGGAGGTAGTCTGAGAGCTACTCAGGAGTGAAAGAGAAGCAGGGAGTGCAGAGATGGCTCTTAGAAAAGGATCTTCTGTTGCCCTCTCCGGGTGGCCATCTGAAGTGCAGATGAACCCAGCTTATGTCCCTGGCCTGGAGGTAAAGCTGGGAGCACTGGTTGTTCTTTTCTCCATCACACTGGTCTGTGGCTTCGCCCCTTTGTGCTTAGTCAGGGGGGCAGGGAGGTGCAATGTAGACCCAGGTAAGTGGTACTTTAGATCAGAATGAATTTTGAGAATGTGATTTAAAGGTAAAACCATTTGCATTAAATAAAAATTTGACAGTACCCCTTTTGAATTTAATAGAACCTGCCTTACATTTTTTTCCCATTGTAGAAGTGCTCAGAAAGTTACTTTTTGGACCTGAATGGCAAAATAGTCAAGACATAAAAAGTACTCAGTTGACCTATTTTGCATACACACCATACCATGAGACATCCATCTCTTCATCACGGGAAAAGATAAAAACAGTTGAGATTTACATATTTAAAAGCTTATGAACATGTTTTTTGAACCATCTCGCTTCGCGCTCCTCGGAAACTGTGCAGTTTTTTTTTACGTGTTATTTCTTACATTAGTAACCCAGGTCATCTTAGGTTTCATTACATTACATATTACATATCAGTAGTTTTATATTATATTGTCAATCCTCCATAGGAAACCTTTTGAAATATAGATCATAGAATAGACATGACCATTTAAATTGACATTTGACAATGGGTGGACCAGCAGAAATCTTTGTTAGTAATTAGAAGTACAAATGTCATTTAAATTAAAATGCCAATGGTGTACCAGCTAAATTGCAGAGGTCTGAAGGGTTAGGTCCATTCTATGAAATATATTTCTATGATTGAAATGACACCCACCCTGTATTCAAGAGCATGTTGCGTCTCAACCGATGACGGGCACAACACACAAACCTCAGATGTAAAAATATGGTCTAAGCTACAACATACAGTACCAGTCAAAAGTTTGGAAACACCTACTCATTCCAGGGTTTTATTTTAATTTTTAAATGTTCTACATTGTAGAAAAATAATGAAGACATCAAAACTATGAAATAACACATGGAATCATGTAGTAACCAAAAAAGTGTGAAACAGATCAAAATGTATTTTATGTATGTGAACATGAAGATTATTTTTTCAATATTTTTCTTTTCAATAAATGATTGATTAAGTAGTTTGATAACCCTGTTTTGTAAGCTTTTAAATGGCATCAAACTGAACCGTTTACTTTTTCCAGTGATGAAGACATTTTGAGCACTTATCTCCTGAATGTTTTGGGATTGAGGTCACTTTCTGACCACTTCTTCCATGGGAAAACATGTAGGAAAGTTTTGTTTAAATCAAAAGGAATGCTGTCAAAAAGTGATTGAATTCAAACGGATTTATCCGAAAAGAGATCCTGGGTGTAAACTTACTAGTTGACTCCTATGTGTTCCTTCCTTTCACAAACCCTACACAAAACAGAAAGACCCCCAAATCCATGTAAAGACAGTAGCATGTAAGTGGGTTCAACTTCCATGCACATCCGATAACGTTGCACAGGGCTGAATAATACAGTGCAGGTAAATTAGTAAAAGGAAGACATACCTACTCACTTTTGTGTAATCTGTTCCCAGATGTTGTCAAATCTGTATATTTTTTTCCATGGAGACCAGATGAAGACCAACAGGTTAAAACATTGACCGTACTTGTTGTAGAGCCTTTCAATAGACTTGCATGACTGGCTGACACATTTGTGGCTGAGTTGGGTCTATTGTATTCCACAGAAACGCGTCACAAGGTAGTGAGCTTGGTGAGCTGCTTTGCTGGAGGAGTGTTCTTTGCTACTTGCCTCCTGGACCTGGTGCCTGACTACCTATCTGGGATCAATGAAGCATTTAGTAGCCTGGGCATCACAGTAAGAATTTGGGGAAGTCCCCATTAGCGGTGTCTTTTTTTGGTTCCTGCCCTTCGGTTAGTCATTTCACATCTGATTAGTATTTAGGAAGCACAGCGTTATCTTGGCCTGCCCTGTATTACTTGATGTCAGAATTACATTTTTAATCTTTGTCAAATTTGAATGCTGAGAAAAATATAGATGAATGACTTTGTGTAGACTCATCAATTTCTGTTCGCAGACACCTTTTTTTTAATAGATTTTTTAAATGTTACACTTGTCAGCTTAATCTGACTGATTAGGCTATCTTTGCGGTAGTTAGTTCTTCCAAGTAACTTATAGTGTGTGTTATCCTCTTGTCTATCTACCCCTTCCAGCTTCAGTTCCCTCTACCTGAGTTTATCATAGCCATGGGATTCTTCTTGGTCCTGGTGCTGGAGCAAATAGTCTTGGCCCTCAGAGACCGATCGGCGGGCCACTCTGAAGAAAGACGCGCACTATTGGTGGACTCCAGCGTCCAGTCACATGACAGAGATGGCCGGAGACACTCCCACCACTCCCATGGTAGGGAGGAATTAGGGGGAGAGGATGCCCACTTCCATGTGGACTTTAACTCCACCTCGGCCATCCGGGCCTTCATTCTAGTATTTTCCTTATCTCTGCACTCAGTGTTCGAGGGTCTGGCTGTGGGGTTACAGGAGGACAGTCAAGAGGTGCTGGAGATCTGTGTTGCTCTACTCCTCCACAAGAGCATCATCTCTTTCAGTTTAGCCCTAAAGCTGGCCCAGGGCAAGCTGCGGCGGGCAGCCGTGGTAGGTTGCCTCCTGCTCTTTGCCCTCATGTCCCCAATCGGCATTGGGCTGGGCATTGCCCTCACCGAGACCAAGTCATCCCCCCAGCACCAGCTGGCCAGGTCCACCTTAGAAGGCCTGGCGTCTGGCACCTTTATGTATATCACCTTCATGGAGATCCTGCCCCATGAGCTAAGCTCCCCGCAGAACCGCATCCCCAAGGTGGCCATGATTCTCACTGGGTTCGCAGTGGTCACTGGGATGCTGTTCATCAAAATGTAAATATTCTGTAGATCAATTCTTTAGGTCTGATTCGATCAAAAACAAATTTCCTCTTGCGCCGTGAGAATGCAATTTGGACTGATAAGAATTAAACAATGTTTACAGCATGAGACCAAAATATACTCAAGCGTGTCATTAATTCAAACAAGTTTTCTTAAGGTGCAGGGAGAATGCTGGTTTGCCTTACACTGGAAACTTGATTATTTTAGTTTTAATATGTAGATGAATGTTATTCATTCAGATTTAAAAAAAGGATATATGCTAATCCTGCCATGCTTTGAAATTAACATCATATAACGTTTTCTATTTTAGATATGAGAATTTGAATGTATCTATTTTTTTATATAAACAATGACATACTACAAACTGCTTTCTGTATACCGTGATGTGGTCAAAATTACCTGATTTAAAAAAGGGTAATATGAGCATTATAAAACTCCTGGTTTGATATTATAGCATACCTAATGTTTTGCTAGCTGTGAAATCTGACTATCTGTGTCCTGAATTGTACACACATTTGTTTGTTCAGTATTATGACTGCCTAGCCCCTAAAAACACATAAGAGCATATACAGCTGGCTACTACTTTAAATGCTAAAAAAGATACATGGAGTGGTTGCTCTTTGTCAGAGCCTTACATTGAGATCTAAATATAGGCCCTTATTTCACTGCCATGTGGTGAGAGCTTTGAATTAGTCCTCTATTCTCTTGTAAAACTTGAGTTTGAATAATTGAAATGGGCTGCTCTTGTTTTTATGTTCACTTTTATATCAGCACTTGTTTATCTGTACCTGGTTTACTGATTTAAAAGTAATCTGAAATAATTGAACATGTTTCCTAGTTCTTTTTCACCTGGAGAGCAATAGGATTAGTGATGAGTATGACAGTGATCAGACAACCAGTCTGGCAGTGTATTTTACTACTGAATTATCTGGTTTATATGCAGCCTTTTTATTTTGAGAAAACCAACCAATACAATTAGTTTTATTTTGGAAAAATGTAACGTTTAAAAAAATATCAATATCCATTACACAGTACTGTAATTTCTGTGTTGACCAAGCCTTACATAAAAAAATAAATAAACTACATGCCCCAGATTGGCTTGGGCGCTCACTTTCTCTCCCCCCCCACCAAGTCAGATGGTTTCGACTAGCTAGTTACCACAGCTACAAAGTCAAAATTGTCCGTCGTACAAATTCATGAAAACAAAAATAACTTTTTGGTCTTCATTGATGCTTAACTGTGTTCATGTTAGGTTTAAAATCACATTTTAAGTAGATCAATTGTAGAAATAGGCGGCCCGTATCACTTTGTGGCGATAGTAACTAACGTTAGTGACAACCAAGTCAGATCATCCCACTGCGTGAAGTCGTTCGGCAAATATGTCTGCTACGGATGTAGGCGGTTGTGGACCCGGAGCAGGACCCAGTTCGGGTGCTGGGTCCGGGGCATCAAACCCTCGAAAATTTAGTGAGAAAATAGCTCTACATACCCAACGTCAGGCTGAAGAGACTGCTGCTTTTCAGCAGGTTATGATGGATATCACCTCTACCAGGGTAAGTCGGAGGGGGAGGCAGGAGAGGAAAGCTGGAGTAAGTACAGGCCCGGGGCTTGTCAAGAGGGTAAACAAAAAATACGAACATGATAAACCAATAGAAGTTTAGCGAACTAACTCTAGCCAAGAATGAACGTTATCCACGAGTTGCCTTTATCTGTTGGAGTTTGAATGTCTTTCTAGTTATTTCACCTATCTAACGTTAACTACGATGTTGATTGCTATCTTATCTAACTTGTCAAAAGTGTAATGCGAACCAGCTAGCTAGTTAACTAAAGTTAGCGTAAATAAACTAGTTATCTAGCCCTAAGTTAGTCTTATGTGTCGAAGTAGTATTTCAAATTCAGTAGCTAATGTTAACTAGTTCGTTACGTTAGCTTGCTAACTACTTAGCAAGCTAATGTTAACGAGACATTGTAACGTTAGTTATAACTAACTGTTTTAATACATCTTCAAACCTGCTGAACTGTGTGACTGGTTGATAATGTTAGTTACCAGCCATGTTTTGGCTTAACGTTAGTTTTTCAGTGCTTAGCGAACTAGTTGGTCAGACAGACGGTGCATCAAGTGAAGTGGCACATAGTGGTTGCTGTCAACCACCACAGCAGAACAGATTGCAAACTCTTGGCATAACTGCAACCCACTCCATTATTTTTCAACTGAGTTTAACATTCACAAAATGGTGTGTTTATAGGAACTCCACGGCTATATTAAGTACGCCGATTCTGTTCTAAAAGGTTTAGCAACGTTAACCGTTTACTCCAAACATACATTTTTGTTCAACGAAAACTAGTTTCTATTGGACAAATTCAGGTAGGTCCCTCTCCGTTTTTCTTCGTTTGCGCTGTTCGTGTACGTTTGATTCTTTACCGTGTTTCCGTTGCAAGACATAATAAATACACCCCAGGGTTCATTCTAAGGATCTTTCAATTTGAAGTGAATAAAGTTTGAACTGCTTTTCAAACGGATACTAATTAATAATTTGCTTATTAATGAATTCAACATATATTTTTTTTGAACATTCAATCTTTTAGAAGCATGATAATGGCCAGAATTTCCCCACTCTATGAATATCCTATATATTTTGAGGTGACTGTGATACAGACTGAGTGGGAGGAATAGAAAGGAGAAGAGTGGGCAAATCAAATTCAGTGACGACTCACCCTCCTAAATTGCATTGTTGGACAGCACATTCAAGGGCTCAAGTCTTACACTGACTCATCCAAACCCCTCATACCACCCCACTTTCTTCATTCATGGTAATTCCCCTTTGCCATCTCAACCACTGTCGTTTCTGGGAATTCCTTTGAGTCCTGTCCTTTACAACCTCCCCATCTAATATACTTTTTGTCAGGGTGGTCAGCCTAATAGCAAGGCAGGCATGCGGTTACCGGTAAATGGAGACGGAGCATGCTGTGAAACTGATGTGCTATGTGTGTGCGAGAGAGAAGGCACAAACTATGGAGTAGAGTAATGCAGAATTACGCTGAGACTTCACTTTAAAATGTATGCCAAACAAAAACCATTGATTTAAAAGTTTAACAAACCATACAATTCTATGCACAATGACTACTTTGAACAATTTTCACAGTAAATAAAAAAAACAACATTTTACTTTAAAAACTGTACAGGTGCAAAGTTTTGTAACAGAATTATGGTAAATTCTCACTCAGTTTTATTTGTTTCCAGACTTTGGACCCCCATCCTGTAAATGTGTTTTTGTAAAATGTTCAGTGGAAATTGTTAAAAGTAGTACTTGTGAATAGAGTTCTATGGTTTGTCAAACTTATAAATCAATGTTTTTTTTGTTTGGTATACATTTTAAAGTGAGTCTGTGTAAATCTGTTACCATGGATTTACCCACTTCCATTCATTCATTGTATTTATGAATCAATTTGGTTGTACAACCTGTATGTGTGGAGAATTCATATTGTCATCAGTGTAAGGAATACTGAAAGCGCTAGCTACTTAAATTGTCTTCGCCTGCAAAAGAGAGGGGATTTAAAGATGGAATCCGCAGTAGGGGAAACAGCGCCACCTTCCGCCCCATGGCCATTGTTATTGCTTTTGTTTTGTTGACGAAGCGAAGGTGAGGAGTGTCACCCATAGAAAAAATTGTATCACATATTCTGCTGTTCTATCGCTCGTGCAATGTCAGAGGGGAAAGAAACTGTGTTAACTTCTTTGTTGTTGTAATATCACAGTTTCACAATGAAGGATTCAAGCTTTAAGGCTTTTGGACATTTTTAGATGGGTTCGTAAAATATGACACTGTCGGCCTATCTTATTTGTATGCTGGAACAGTAGTGGTTCATATGAATCCATTTCAGAAGGGAACTTGGTAAGGGCAGATTTAATCTTAAATCCTATGAAGACCTTGTCTCATTCTTCTGCTGTCATAATATTTTACACTGCCAATGTCACATTTGGGAGGTACACAAAGCAGTATTTTCTCACTGTCACCTCACTGGAAATGTTTTGTCCTACTTGGAATGTATTAGGCAACTCCTGGGTGTTATTAGCAATATCCAATATACTTGTGGGGATATTGTTGCTTTGTGACTATTTTCAAAGTTCTTATTTTTCTTAGAAATAATAATTTAACAGCTTTTCCTCAATACTTGTGGTTTTCCCTGTGAATGATTGTCTTTTTTTCCCTCTTTTTCTTTTACAGTGATGAACTCACTGCCGTCTGTTTTAGAGGTTGAGAGACTGCATGAAAGATGTCAGAGGCAGGACAGCACATTTTATAAAATGTCAAGCTTTTACTCAAAAGAACAAGGTCTGAAAAGACACCAAGATGTTTGGCTGTCATTAATGAAAATGGCCAGAATAGTGTCTTACTAAAAGAACCGGCCAGCTCATTTCAAACATTCTATTGTGACATAGGACAACCACAGCTTTGCAGCTGATAAAGCACACTACAACAAACTCTTGAGGATCTTGTTACCCACTTGATTATCTCAATCCACTGATGTGGCTTCTGTCTCTGTGTAGGCTATGCAGCAATCCAGCAGTGAAGTATGTCAAGGGCACAAGTATTACAGTTTGTCTTACAAAAGACATTAGGTATTCATAAAGTCTTCATCTCCTCTTTGTTCTCCAGATCCAGGCTCAGAAAGTGCGTCTGGCTAGAACCCAGGGCCCGTACTATGGGGGCTCCCTACCCAACGTTAATCAGATCGGCAGGAACCCAGGCGACTTTCAGGTGAGAGAGGTTCACCTTTTTGTATCCTCATTGTGTGTGTGTGTGGGTCTACATTAATATATAGCCTAAAAATCTATCCATACAATCACTTGACACCAATTTAAACACCATGGCGTCTCTCCCTCTTCTCTTGCACCCCTCTTTATCCTCTCTCCCTTTCTGTTTCTCTGTCCTCCTACTTGTTTCCATCATCGGTCCCCCTCTCTTAGGGTTTGTTCCACTCTAACCTGGACTCCAGTCGCTCCACACGGCACCACGGCCTGGTAGAGCGGGTCCAGAGGGACAGGCGCTTCATCTCCCCAGGGCGTCCCTACAGGAAACAAGTATCCTTCACAATACCTCTGAGACCAGAACATCTTCAGACCTTGTTGCACAATCTTGGAGCTAATCCAGAGTTTTGCTCTACTTAGGCAAAGGACTGCTTTGATGATATATTATTTTGTCATTTTCTGTGTTGTGCTGACCAAATCCCTTGTTGTTAATCTCTGATTGTGGATGAGAAGAGTAAAAAGTGTAACAATTTAGTTGTCGCCTTAACTTGTGTGCTCCTCAGGTGGACAGCTCTCCGTACAACTCAGCCTATCTGTCCCCGCCTCCGGACACCAGTTGGAGAAGGTAATGATCTGGAGTGGACCCCAATCTGCAGAGACATGGGTGTCCTCAGGGAGCCTGTTTTATTTTTTATGTATTGTGCTTAGTTGTTTTTCTCTGCAGCATTATAGCTTGGTCTCACGGTAACAATGCATGCTAATGCGATTGGGACTGACTAACAAGACACCTGATTTTAGCTTTCCCTCATAGCCTTGAATTTATTTGCTTTTCAGAACTTTGTTGTTTTATTTTCTCCACTTTCCTCCCTTTTTTCTGGCATCCGAATACACTTACACTCTTTTTTTTTTTTCAAGTTTTGGAAAGAAACTCGCACCTCTTTTCCATTCTTGTCAAACCTCTTTTTTTCTTTCTTCTTTCTTTTCTTTCTTTCTCTGCTAAATGGAAAAGGACAAACTCTTTGAGAAAGGGAAACTGGCTTTGACATGAAATTATATGACTCTTACACACCTCCCAACAGTTCCGTTTTATCTTATTCTCTGAAAAAATAAAGGCATGTCGAGATGACTTATAAAGCAGCGTTGATGCATGAATTAAATGAAGGCCGCTCTAAACCAGCGTTTCTCATCCCTGCTTGCTTGGATGCTGTGCTTTGGGGAAATAGCCTCCATCAATCAGGTGAATGGAGGGAGCTGCTCCTGAAGTTTGTTTGTGGTGGATTTGGCACAAGTCTGTCCGATTCTTTCCAGATCAGCACTGGGGCTGGAAACACTGATAAACATCTTTGTAAATTCAACTGACGTGAACCGATCGCTGCGAGACCCCAGTTTAGCAGAGAATTTAACAGCCTCTTTCATAATAGCCAGTCTTACATGAGCACACACGCATGAGCGTGAATGCATACATTTGTGCAGATGAGCATGCAGTAACACACCCACAAATGCACTCACTTCACTCAATATTCTCTGTATCCAAAAAACAGCATCTATGGATGGGCCATGTGTTCTGTAGAATGTCAGTATCCCTCTCTTCCTCCCTCTATCTCTGCGTCTCCTATGCTCGCCGTTCGTCCCAAGCCTTCCCTCTCTTTTATTTCTCTCTTTTAATCCTTCTCTGGAGAATAACGGCCATTTTTGTTGTTGATCACAAAAGGAACTGTTCGGGCAACTTCCCAGGAGACAAAAGCCAGTTGTTTCGCCTCCCCACCATGGCACTCAACAGGTGAATCCCACCCTCTCCATCTATCTTCTCTTCTCCCCCTCAACATAGGGCATCAACTCACTGTCCTGGGGCAGACATTAATAGACGATTGTGCCAGTGCAAGATATGACCATTCAAAGATCTTCCAAGAGCTTGTATATTGAATGAGTTTTCCTTTTTATATTGAATGAATTTATATTTAAGACTGAGTTCCAATATATCACGGATGGAGTTACTTTTGTTTCTGCTCAGCCACAAACTAAGGTAGTGATGTCATGATGTGGTTACCTGAAGACTTTTCTAATGAGTCATGGATTGACTTGAGTAGTTGGTTCCTGTTTGGTGAATGTGTATGTGGGTTGATGTGGCAATGGAAAGAGACCCCCTGGATATATCTTTCTCCTCTCCTAATGCTTTTTCTCTATGCAGGACCAACTCAGACTCTGCCCTCCACACCAGTGTGATGAACCCCCCTGCAGGAGACCCCTTCAGTGCTGGACACACACTCACCCTTCAGGGCAGACTCACTGGTGAGGACTCACTAAAGACTAAACCAACAGCATATGTGTTTAGTTAACACATCGGAGTGGGAGTTGGGGGTTTGCCACTGAGATAAGTGTCTGCTAAATTACCTTATTGTTTATAATTGTTTAAGTGTGATTGTGCCTTAAGCCCATTCCCAGTTTGCCTCGGTACTCTGACTTGTATCTCTCTGTGCTCCTTTAGGTCAGAGTGAAGGAGAGGGGAGAAGAAGTGAGTCTAACAGTCACACTCGCTGTACACTAACAATTCTGTCCTACTTTAAACACACCATAAATAATCTTGACAATGGAAAAAAATCCTTATGACTTGGAGACATTGATTTGTTATCATGTTGTTTGTCATCCACAGTGTTTCCGTACCCAGTTCCCCCCATTGAGGAGAACATTCTGGATCAGGGCAAACTGCTCAAGCCCTGGGACACCAAGAAGTTGCCCCTGCTGTCTTCTCGACCCAAGTCCTGTGAAGTTCCCGGTATCAAGTAAGTAAATCCTTCTGAAACACATCCAAGTAATTTCTACAGCTTTTCTCACAGGAGAGAATAACTTATGTGAAAATGTCTGTGGCTCTAGAAGTTTGCACACAATTATCTACAGAATTCTGTTTCAGTGCAGACACACAGTTATTAAAAACCTGTGATGTTTTGCGTTCATTTAGACCTAATGTAATTTGTTTAATGTGAAGCAGCAATATGTGGAGTCTGATAGGAGACATAGTATTGTACTATGGCTAGCGTGTGCCCTCAGGTATGACATATGAATGCATGGCTGATTTTCTGTTGAACACTTTCTGCTGATGTAAAAGCCTCAAGCTCTCAAGCTCCATTTGTTTTCCATTGAAACATCCATTTGAAATATCTTCCTCTGTTTTCAGCCTCTGTCTGTCTATCCTCCTCTTCTTCGTCATGACTAGCATGACTTTCGTTGCGCATTCTTTTATCTTTCTCTCATAGCTGGGGTTTAGATTGTCCACTGTGTGTAGTTCCATTCTTTATTTTTTCCTTCATTCACTTGCTCTCTATCTCTCCATTTCTTTTTTTAAATTTTCTTGTTCTCTCTCTGTAATTTATTCTCTCGCTCGCTTTCTCCCCTCTTGGTCTATTCTGTTATTTTTCTCTGTTGTTCTCTGTCTGTCTGTCTGTCTGTCTGGCTGGAGGAAGCTGCTGTTGGGTGAGGATCAGTTTAGCTCTGGGACGCTGAGGTCATCCTGTCTGTAAATCACACGCCCCAGTGTCTAATTCTTGACGAATGTGAGACACCACTGTGGTTTCTCTTGTCTATCTAAATAGTTTCTCCATCTCCTCCTCCAGCATCTTCCCCTCCCCTGACCAGCAGTCCAGCACCCCCCATGCTCCCTCAGCCCTGAACACGGGGGGCTCCCTGCCCGACCTCTCCAGCCTGCACTTCCCGTCACCGCTGCCCACCCCGCTGGACCCAGACGAGCCGGGCTACCCCTCATCCCTGAGTGGGGGCAGCAGCACGGGCAACCTGGCCTCCACCCTGACCCAGCTGGGCATTAATGCCAGCAATGCCTTCTGCCACTCGCCAGGTACAGGGAGGTACTGTGGGACAGAGGCTGAAGCTTGTGTGTGTGTGTGTGTGTGTGTGTGCCATGTTGATCTTCAGCACTTCTCTCTTGCGTGTATGTTAGTGTGTGCGCTCATGCAGGCATGCTAGGAACAATACAACCCTTTCCGTCACACTAGTTAAAATGTCTAAGTTGTGACTCAAACGGAGGAAGCTAGTGGGTGTTGGTGCAAGAGGGAGACAGGCCAATATTTATTTAGGTGGGCGCGTGCATGTAAGATGTATTTAGAAAGTGCAGGGCTGTGCATTCTGAAAAAGTATAAAATCCCTGATGTGGACAGAATCAGAGAATCCAGACAAAACGGAATTCAACAATATAAAAAAAATGTATTCAACTTAGTCGGGAGTTAACTAAATGTATTGAACATTTATTAATTAGCCCAGGTTTATCATAAGACATGAACAGAATGAATCAGTGATTTGTATTTCCTGCAAATTTCTGAAGAGGCAATGAGAATTCCCCCATCTGTGTATGTGCGGTGCGCGCAGTTACCACTTTGTGTAGTTATTACCGTTGATGCTAATGAAACAGTCTTCTGGTAGATGGAAAGACTTTCCCCAAAACCTACATTAAATGTTAACAACAAAGCCTATGCCTACCTGGCAGAATATCATGATTATTTGCATCAGTCCAGTGGGTGTTTGTTTTGCAAACTATCATAACAAAAACACAGCTGAACTGCCTCTTGCTAGCTGTGCAATGGAATTAATGGGTAACTACACCCAAAAACCTAAATTTCAAAAACAATTCCCAGACTCAAAAGTGGTCTCCTAATGTGGTTTAAGCATTGTTGTGGACTTAATCCTATTTAGTTGTTTTTCAATTCAAGTGTCATTTAGAGTATGAAAGCCTGAAAAAATCCCGCGGAAACAGAGACCTGTAAAACTCAACGGAATGTGTAAAATGAACTAACCACAATCAGGGAAGAAATTAAACAGATTTTATATGGCCCTACTGACCTTATCTGTGTTGAGGTGATTTGGCTGACCACACACAGGTAATGTTAACTTCAGTCTAGAGGCAAGGCCTAGGGTGCATGTCAATCGTCTGAGGTGGCTTACTCTTCTCGTCTCTTGAGAAAACAGTATGGTGAATGCTTACCAGATATTTGCTGGTATTATTCTAGTTCTTTCACATCAGTGCAAATTAAGGATAGGAGATGATGAAAGGAAACCTAGTTTGACTCTTGAGATGCACCCTGCAGATCAGGGCCTCTTCAGGGGACTGAGCTAGCGTTGTACCTCCTGATATGATCGCCAGGAGACAAACTGTGTTTGCAGTTTGTCATATTAAATGTTAAAACGATGAAATGTTGCAATACATTTTCATTGAATTTTAGATGTTTGTAGTCTTCTACACTGAACAAAAATATAAACACAACATGCAACAATTTCAAAGATTTTAGTTATTTGAAATGTAAGGAAACCAGTCAATTGAAATACATTTCTAATCAATGGATTTCACATGACTGGAAATACAGATATGCTTCTGTTCCTCACAGATAAAGTACCTTAAAAAAAGGTAGGGGCGTGGAACAGAAAACCCAGTCAGTATCCGGTGTGACCACCATTTCCCACATCTCCTTTGCATAGAGTTGATCAGGCTGTTGATTGTGGCCTGTACTATTTTTGTCCCACTCCTTTTCAATGGCAAACAAATTTGTGCGCAAATTTGAGAGAAATAAGCTTTTTGTGCAAATGGAACATTTCTGCTATGGTTTATTTCAGCTCATGAAACATGTGACCAACACTTTACATGTTGCGTTTATTTTTTTGTTCAGTCTATGTACTCATTACCACAACTTTTCACACCAGGACTGAAAATGTGTTTATTTTATGTAGCTCTATATTCAAATCTGTTTATCGGTCTTGTTTATTTGAACAGGTCTCTTGGCATCTCTTCAGGGGACTCTTAGTAACCCCTCCCTGCAGTCCTCGCTAAGCAACCCCAACATCCAATCATCTCTCAGCGGCCACTCCTTCCCCAACTCCCTCAGCTCCACCTCCTTGCACTCGTCGCTGAGCAACCCTTCCCTGCAGTCCTCCCTTAGCTCCTCCCCCTCCCTCCAGTCTTCCCTGAGCAACCAATCCCTGCACTCCTCCCTCAGCAACTCCTCCCTGAGTGGCCAGTCCCTCCACACCGCATCCAGTAACCCGAGTTACAATAGCGGGGTAGGAGGGTCCGGCTCGTGCTCCTCTTATTCGCCACTGCTAACTAGCCAGGGGCAGTCGCCTCTCAGCACGTTGCCACGGAGACGAGCTCAGCTCTCCCCACTGATCCTACCCATGGGAGGGGAGTCTCGCCGACACCACTCCAAACAGTTCTCCCCCACCATCTCTCCTAACTTGTCCTCCATAACACAGGTAATGTCTACCTACATTCTCCTTTTACCATGACTTAATCACAGGCCAGAATAAGCACTGCCCTGGGGTTGGGCGGTATCCAGATGTTCATACCTTCATGCTGTTCCTGTGCTGCACACACAACACAAATAGTAGACGTCAGGGATCTTGATCCAGGAGGGGATTTGTCTCTGCTGTAACCAAGACGATTGATCTTGCAAGCTAGCCACTTAGTTAGCCTAAAGAACCTGACTAGACGTTAATTACTTCTCTCTCTGGTTGGAACTGTGCTATGCCAGAATGTGGACGCCACAGAGCCGGCGCGAGATATGGCTCGGAAAACGTACATCTATCCAGGAATGGGAGATGGCGCTGTACTTCTAATTATGATGAATCGAGTAGATTGAAATACTGCTATTTTTTAACTAAACTACCCTTTTTGTCAACATGCAAGGGTAGTTGATGCTGCTATATTTATTAACCCACAGCACAAGTTAACTGTAGGTATTAAAAAATATATATATTCAAATTGATGGAAAAAAAATTTGCCCAATTGTTTTGACGGTATTGAAAATCATACCATGAGTATTTCAAAATACCCTGGTGTATATATAGTTTATACTGTAAACCGCCCAAGCCTACACGGCACCATAACATTGGCCGACCTGCATGCCAATTGAGTTCGTATTCCATTTCCAATCAATGTGTTTATCTCCTCCCAGGGTGTCCCTCTGGACACCAGCAAACTCCCCATGGACCAGAGGCTCCCTCCCTACCCCTTCAGCCAACCGCAGCAGCAGCTTCATCAGCCAGGTCCTCCAGCATCCCATCAGCCCCAGCAGGCCTCTCAGGTAGGACAACCGCTCTCCCAGCCATCCGTGGTACTGCAACAACAAAATCAACAACAGCATCAACACCAACACCATCAGCTGCATTTGCAACACCAGCTGCACCAGCAGCAATGTGTCCAGTCTCAGCAGGCCCTCCAGCAGCTGCACCTGCAGAACCTGCGCAATGCCCAGAACCAGCAGATGCAGCACCTGCAGCAGCACCATAGGGTGTCGGTCAAAATTGAGAAGCAGGGTGAGCAGGGCCAGAACTCTCAGTGCCTGCAGACGCAAGACCCGCAGTCAACTCAGCAGCAGCAGCAGCAACAACAGCAGCAGCAGCAACAACAACAACAGGACCAGCAAGACCAACTGCAGCAAATGGAGCAGCAAAGGCAGCAGGGAAGTCTTCCCCAGCTGCAGCACATCAGCCACTCCCTGGCCACAGACCTGGGCCTCTACAACGTGAGTGGAGTCAGTGCTAGCCTATACACACAACACACTGCCGCCAATTGGCCCAATAAAGCCACAATTTCCTCTGTCCTCCTACTATCGGTCCGTCACGGTTAACCTACCTCGCCTCTCTGGGGCAGAGGGGCATGACGGCCACCATGGCTTGATGTTTTTGTAAACGTATGGTGTTTAAAGCAAGCTCAATGTTGTAAACGTTGGTTATGATAGAAACTGAGGTCAACTAGAATGATCCGGATGATGTAATCATCTGTACAGTTATTATCAAGACAATAACCAGTGACAGCCTGATGGCTTCTGGTTACACCAGGACATATTTTTTTAAAGAGTTTACTCTGTCATCTAGCTAGAATTAGCTCACTATTTTGTATTGCATATTTGTGTAATCAGTTAATTTATTCATACATTTGGCCATGCAAATTGATCACTGTTCAGCCTCTTAGTGTGTGACATCCTCAAGTATCAAATAGTGTAATATCATCTCTTTACACTTGACACATTACTCTGCTGTCATGTAATATACAGTACCAGTCAAAAGTTTGGACACCTACTCATTCCAGGGTTTTTCTTTATTTTGACTATTTTCTACATTGTAGCATAATAGTGAATACATCAAAACCATGAAATAACACACATGGAATCATGTAGTAACCAAAAAAGTGTTAAACAAATCAAAATATATTTTATATTTGAGATTCTTCAAAGTAGCCACTCTTTGTCTTGATTACAGCTTTACACACTCAACATTCTCTCAACTAGCTTCATGAGGTAGTCACCTGGAATGAATTTCAATTTGTTAAAAGTTCATTTGTGGAATTTCTTTCCTTAATGCGTTTGAGCCAATCAGTTGTGTTGACAAGGTAGGGGTGGTATACAGAAGATAGCCCTATTTGGTAAAAGACCAAGTCCAGCTCAAATAAGCAAAGAGAAATGACAGTCCATCATTACTTTAAGACATGAAGGTCAGTCAGTCCAGAACTTTGAAAGTTTCTTGAAGTGCAGTAGCAAAAACCATCAAGCGCTATTATGACACTGGCTCTCATGAGGACTGCCACAGGAAAGGACAACCCAGAGTTACCACTGCTGCAGAGGATAAGTTCATTAGAGTTAACTGCACCTCAGAAATCGGCAATTAACTGCACCTCAGGTTGCACCTCAAAGAGTTCAAGTAACAGACACATCTCAACATCAACTGTAAAGAGGAGACTGTGTGAATCAGGCCTTCATGGTCGAATTTCTGCAAAGAAACAACTACCAAAGGACACCAATAAGAAGAAGAGACTTGCTTGGGCCAAGAAACATGAGCAATGGACATTAGACCGGTAGAAATCTGTCCTTTGGTCTGATGAGTCCAAATTTGAGAATTTTGGTTCCAACTGCCGTGTCTTTGTGAGACGCAGAGTAGGTGAACGGATGATCTCTGCAAGTGTGGTTCCCACCGTGAAGTATGGAGGTATGGGGGTGCTTCAAGGCACACTTAACCAGCATAGCTACCACGGCATTCTGCAGCAATATACCATCCCATCTGATTTGCGCTTAGGGAAAGGGGGATACCTAGACAGTTGTACAACTGAATGCATTCAACTGAAATGTGTCTAACGCATTTAACCCAACCCCTCTGAATCTGAGAGGTGTGGGAGGCTGCCATAATCGACATCTTCTTCGGTGCCCGGGGAACAGTGGGTTAACTGCCTTGCTCGGGCAGAACGACAGATTTTTACCTTGTCAGCTCGGGCTTAGTGGGACAATCATTTGTTTTTCAACAGGACAATGACCCAACACACCTCCAGGCTTTGTAAGGGCTATTTGACCAAGAAGGAGAGTGATCGAGTGCTACTTCAGATGACCTGGCCTCCACAATCACCCAACCTCAACCCAAATTAGATGGTTTGGAATGAGTTGGACTATAGAGTGAAGGAAAAGCAGCCAACAAGTTCTCAGCATATGTGGGAACTCCTTCCAGACTGTTGGAAAAGCATTCCAGGTAACTACCTCATGAAGCTGGTTGAAAGAATACAAAGCTGTCATCAAGGCAGGCATACTTTGAAGAATCTCAAATATATTTTGATTTGTTTAACACTCTTTTTTTTTTTAGTTACTACATGATTCCATATGTGTTATTTCATAGTTTTGATGTCTTCACTATTATCTACAATGCAGAAAATAGTAAAAAAATAATAAAATAGACAAACCCTTGAATGAGTAGGTGTGTCCAAACTTTTGACTGGTACTGTATTTAAAACAGAACTTAGGCTATTCAAGAGGCCATCTTGTTATAACTGTGGCTCAATAATTTCCTACTTGATGCTTCACAGTTCCTGGACCTGTATAGCTTCTCAATACATTTCCAATGCTCACTCAAGTCTCAACTTGGTTCCATAACTTGCCACTGGAGATTGTTTCACAACATCTTTCTGACTTTGAACATGCTCACAATTTTCTTAGCTGCAGAATGCGGTGTGTGAAACTTGAGAGGGAATGCTGATGTCATGCCCAAGTGAGGTGAAATGGATCCTGGGCTCTGTTGTTGAATGTCTCTATTAATAGCAGTCCAGAGAGCTGACTGTCTTAGTGTGCTGAAGGGCTGTGACATTGGGACCACAGTGAAATTGGCCTGTAGCATCAATGAAGCCCCACTTCACTGCTACAGTCATGTTGTAGGTGTCACTCAACATAACTTGGTTTGACGTGTTGTTCTGTCTTTACACTAAAGTACCTGTGTTTTGTGTTGTAGGACACATTACTGTTAAACTCTCTGTTGGATGATCCCTACCTGGGCCTACAGATCGCCTCCAGACAGAACCAGCAGGTATACCATTTCTGCAGACACTATTTCTCTCAGGCTCATATTTGTATTGACTACTGCACCTCTGCTTTCATTGCTGAGTTCTGTTGTAATGTATTTGTCTGCCTGAGTTCACATTTGGTGTTTTGTCCCAGTCTCAGTTCAACATGGAGACTCCGGGAGACAGCCTAACGTTCAACCACGGTGGCTTGGGCTGTGGGAGTGGTAGAAAAGGCCAGGAGGAATCCTACCACCCCAACCATGGCTTCCTGGAGCTCCACGACACAGGGGATAGGCAGCACCTTAACAACCAGAACTTTGGGGGAGAGGGATGCCACAACGTCCCTAACATCATCCTCACAGGTGAGATCTGGGCTACCACTTCAGCTATTACTCCTCTGTAGGAGAGAAATGCTTTCCAAGTACATAATTATAACTACAACCAACACTAACCCTGAGTGGCTCAGTTGGTAGAATATGGCACTTACAATGTAAAGGGTTGTGGATTTGGTTCCCGCTGGGGCCACCCATTCGAAAACGTATGCACTCATGACGGAAAGTCCCTTTGGATAAAAGCGTCTGCTAAATGGCACATTTATTATTATGTATTACTAGCCCTCTTTTCTTTCTTCACCAGGTGACAGTTCGTTGGGCCTTTCCAAGGAGATCGCCAGCGCCCTGTCCCACGTGCCAGGTTTTGAGATGGACTCATTTGCTCTGGACGACCCCCTCAGGATGGACCCGCTGGCCCTTGAGGGGCTGGGCATGCTGGACGGGGACTTCATGCTGACCGACCCCGCCGTGGAAGACTCCTTCCGCTCCGACCGCCTCAAGTGACCCTCGCCCAGGAGTGGATACGGAGGAGTGAGGAGGGAAGGGGGTTGGAACGACCCCAGACTGAAGTGGAACAGGTGGGGTTGAGCCCTGCTTTGTTTCCCCCTCCTTGGCGATTGACCCAACCACAGCATCTGCGAATAAAAGGTCAGGTGGGAGGTTTTGGACAGTCTAGTGCAGGGATCTCTGACTGGTCCCGGAGAGAAACTGGGAAGCAGGCTGTTGTTCTACCACAGCACTAATACACCTGTCAATCTTAAATCTGGATCTTGATTATTTGAATCGGGTGTGTTAGTGCTGGGCTTGAATAGAATTCTACATGCTCTCCAGGACCAGAGTTGGAGGCACCTGGTCTAGTGGGGACCTCTCCACATGCTTTTTGTGTGGTGGTGGGGAAGGTTGGAGGACAGGACTGACATGTCAGTGGTGGAGCAAGTTCGTTTACGGTTCTTTCCGCTACATCCAGGCAGTTATCGAAAATGCACTTGTGATGCTTAAGAGAAAAAAAGAAAATATAGGCATTAGCTTGTACGAGTCTTATCTGCATGTAAACAAATGCACTTCAGATAATGCATAAACGCAGGGATCACGCATGAGGTCAGTTACACTTGAAAATGCCGTCTTAAAAAGCATACCATATGCATTCTATGAGACAGGACTTTCCCGACTGGTCTTTCGGCTTTGTCTGTCTGTGTTCCATCATTCCAACGCCAGTATGGGGAGGCTGGAATATCGGCCATGTTCGCCATCTTTCTACTGCAAGAACACACAGTAGATCTGGGGTATTTTCTGGATTACATCAACCCAACCAGAGACTGTTCAACCAATAGTTGCCAATTGACATGTCATTAAGTGTTTCCATTTTATTTACGTTTGGTGAAGGTAATTCAATGGTGGGCCTTGGTAGCTATAATTCAGATATAGTTCAGTCTTTCAACGGACAAGAGAAGAAAGTGTTTTTTTTGGAGAGGTGACTTTCTCAGTCCCTCTGGACAAGTTGGCACTTATTCATTTTAGTGTCTGGACGGCATATTCGTCTGTAAGATTATCACTGTGTCTGTGTTCAAGACCCAGCTAAATTGACCTTTCTCAGTTAACGTCTGTTAACTTGAATCGTCTTGATGGTTCCTAATTGAAAAAAAATGACTAAATCAATCGTCTAAGGATATTGTCCTCATATTGAACCAAGTAGTCCACAGAATCCATTATCCAACTCCCCTGTCTATAAAAACAACACAGAAAATAACACATTTCATTGCACCTGTCTGGTGTGTGACAAAATATTTTTGTATTCTTTTTTAAACATTTTTATATGTCCCAACATGACAGCTGTTGCCATTCTGCCAGCCTGCTTCTATACCATTGAGCTTCTCAGTAAGTTTAAGCTGAGGACCTTTTGCTATGTACCACCCCTGTGTGCCTGCTATCTTCCCCTCAGATCTTAGACCTACCCTCTTCTGCACATTTCCTTTAAAGCAACAAGGGACTGTTTGTTTTTAAATGTGTGCTATTGACAAAGTGTCTGCCTTCCATCAAGAGAATTGGCATTGTTGATATGAAAAATGCAGAGGAAAAGGAAAAGCCCTCAAAACATTTCAATTACATGAATTGGAGTTGTATGTTTTTTTATTGAGTAATTGGGAAACGGCAAGGCCAAAACCAAGTAGGCTAATGCATAGCAACATTTTTGCCATAGTATATATTTTAACTGCTACTACTATCCTAAGGCCTTGGAGCTTTAGTGTCCGTTTTAGTCAGGTAATCCTAGCCACTGTGATTGACACCTCTAACCCCTCCCACCTGCTGCACCTGTCTTGCCACAGCAAGGGCCATAGCCAGATTATAGTAACATATTTTTATGTAACAAAGTAGTTATTACTATGAAGTTTTATGTTTTAATTAAAGGTGGTCTGCCTTTGTATATAAATGGATAAATAATTGAGAGTATATTTAAGAAGAGAAGCCTTTTGGTTCCGCAACACCCTGAAACCGGTTGCATGATTTGAAAAGCAACAAGTTCTGAAAAATGTAGTCCATTTGCTATGCAAAGTGTTCTTGTGCATGTCTCGTGTGACTGTCTGGGAGTTGCCAAATACATTTTTTTATTTAGTACATTTGCAAGTAGTACATTTGCATCATACTATTGTAGTGAAAATACATTTTTTTAAACTAATTTTTTGGTGCTTTTTTATTGGTTTTTAAATGGTCATATTTTGCTTTGGTGACAATGTTTGATATTGGTGTCTGACGACTACTGTAAGTTTGACATTGTGTGGCAGCAACAGGAAGTTAGTGCTTGAGATAATATCGTTAAACCTTCATAATGACAAAGGTTATGGAAATCAGCCCTTCTTTCCAGTGTGGACTGAAAGAGGCCATGTTTGACAGACTTAATAAACACCAGCATTGCAATTTGGATATAGAAAGCTGTATGCAACTGTTACATCATAGATTGGTGGTAACATCCATCCTAAAATTAAGTAGTGCTGTTCTGAAGTTGTGTTAACAGAGTTTAACCCCCTTATTGACAGATATTGAAGTACCTCTAATTACCGGTATGCTTTATTTCAACCATATTGCTTTTACACTGATCATATGAGCCAAATGCAAATATTTTTTGACAGGAGTGGTGGTTGAAGTGGTTTGAGTATCAAACCTATGGTAAAACCCGTTCACTACTGCCCCCTATCCAACAGTAATAGTGTGGGTTTGCAAAGTCTCCTTTTACCACAGTGAGCCAATGTTGTGCCTTGATGTAAACTCAGCAAAAAAAGAAACGTCCTCAACTGTCAACTGCGTTTATTTTCAGGAAACTTAACATGTGTAAATATTTGTATGAACATAACATTCAACAACTGAGACATAAACTGAACAAGTTCCACAGATGTGTGACTAACAGAAAAGGAATAATATGTCCCTGAACAAAGGGGGAGAGGGGGGAGGGTAAAATCAAAAGTAACAGTCAGTATCTGGTGTGGCCACCAGCTGCATTAAGTACCTCAGTGCATCTCCTCCTCAAGGATTGCACCAGATTTCTAAGTTCTTGCTGTGAGACTTCTGGGGGGGAATGGCCCTAGCCCTCACCCTCCAATCCAACAGGTCCCCAGACATGCTCAATAGGATTGAGATCCGGGCTCTTTGCTGGTCATGGCAGAACACTGACATTCCTTTCTTGCAGGAAATCACTCACAGAACGAGCAGTATGGCTGGTGGCATTGTCATGCTGGAGGGTCATGTCAGGATGATCCTGCAGGAAGAGTACCACATGAGAGAGGAGGATGTCTTCCCTGTAAGGCACAGGGTTGAGATTGCCTGCAATGACAACAAGCTCAGTCTGATGATGCTGTGACCATGACGGACCCCCCCACCCCCCACAAATCTGTCCTGCTCCATAGTACAGACCTCGTTGTAACGCTCATTCTTTCAACAATAAACGCGAATCCGACCATCACCTCCGGTGAGACAAAACCGCGACTCGTCAGTGAAGAGCACTTTTTTGCCAGTCCTGTCTGGTCCAGCGATGGTGGGTTTGTGCCCGTAGGTGACGTTGTTGCGGTGATGTCTGGTGAGGACCTGCCTTACAACAGGCCTACAAGCCCTCAGTCCAGCCTCTCTCAGCCTATTGCGGACAGTCTGAGCACTGATGGAGGGATTGTGCGTTCCTTGTGTAACTCGGGCAGTTGTTGTTGCCATCCTGTACCTGTCCTGCATGTGTGTTGTTTGGCTGTACCGATCTTGTGCAGGTGTTGTTACACGTGGTCTGCCACTGCGAGGACGATCAGCTGTCCGTCCTGTCTCCCTGTAGCGCTGTCTTAAGCTTCTCATAGTACGGACATTGCAATTTATTGCCCTGGCCACATCTGCAGTTCTCATGCCTCATTGTTGCATGCCTAAGGCACGTTCACGCAGATGAGCAGGGACCCTGGGCATCTTTCTTTTGGTGTTTTTCAGTGTCATTGGAAAGGCCTCTTTAGTGTCCTAAGTTTTCATAACTGTGACCTTAATTGCCTACTGTCTGTAAGCTGTTAGTGTCTTAATGACCGTTTCATTGGTGCATGTTCAGTAATTGTTTATGGTTCATTGAACAAGCATGGGAAACAGTGTTTAAACCCTTTTACAATGAAGATCTGTGACGTTATTTAGATTGTTACGAATTATCTTTGAAGGCGGTGTCCTGAAAAAAGGACGTTTCTTTTTTTGCTGAGTTTATATCTTTCTTCTTACTAGGCTGGTGGTGTTGATAAGACCACAAGTCATTTTGAAGAGTCATAATAATGCATTTCCAATTTAGCCATTAATGAGGAGGTATAAAAAATATCAAGTTAGTGTGAAAATCATATTTGAAAGTGTTAGAAGTTTTTCTGCATTGCTTAGTCCTGTGTTCCCTATTTTCTGTGGCAGGTTTCTTGTATTTTCAGATTTTGTTTAGTTCTGCACTGTGGACCATTCCCAACCAAAACTGAAAAGATTATTTTGAAATTATATTTGAATTGATAGGCTATATAATGGAGATTTGAATGAGTCCTTTTTTAAGTGGACTGTAGGGTAGAGTGGATGAAATATCTTGTCTGTTTAGAAGGAATCATGTAAGTGTGGCTAGTATATTTTAGATTGGGTCTGAAGGGTATTCTGATGAAGTACCAGTTAGTTTCAGGGTCAGCGCTGGCAGTTGACTCGAGATGATGATGATTATATGATCTCCATCTTCACCTGGTGTGAGAACAGACTTGAAATGCAGAGAAAGTAATTTTATTGTTTTCACTGTTATTCTGCACTTTGTCATTTAAAAACCCAAGAGCACGCCCGCCATTGGTTGTCTTGCTTGATTAGTCCATGGTGATGCATGTTTGCTCTACCAGTTGTTTGATTTAGAATCTGTGACAATGTTACGCAATGCCTCCGAGAGATATCAGTCACTTTGCCAATATAGTTGGCTTGTTGAACATTTTTCTAAAGGCAATTATTTAAATGTTTTTTATTTTACTTTTATTTAACTAGGCAAGTCAGTTAAGAACAAATTATTATTTACAATGACGGCCTGCCCCGGCCAAAGCCTAACCCGGATGACGCTGGGCCAATTGTGTACCACCCTATGGGACTCCCCATCACGGCCGGTTATGATACAGCCGGGAATCGAACCAGGGTCTGTAGTGACGCCTCTAGCACTGTGATGCAGTGCCGTAGACCGCTGCGCCATTCAGGAGCTCACAAGTATCATGTGTATCCTAAAGTTTGAATGTGTACACTGCAGTTTTTAGTTACTGAGGAAAGGAGAAATATTTGATCTTATGTTTTCCCCCTCAGTATTAGTTAGTTATACCAAGTGAATTTGTCTAACGTCTTGGCAATTCTTCACAGCTGCAATTTGATGTTTCAGCTGTCATGCTTATAGAGAGCAATAGTAATGTGGTCTTTTTGTAGGCACTAATGGAGCTAGGCTTACTCCACCATGGCTTGTTGGCCAAAGCCTATGGAGAAATTATTTTGGAGTTTGTTTTGATAAATACAAAAAACAAGGCCTGTGTGATCTTAGGTTTTGTTCTATGAGATCATCTTCATCACCTAAAGTATTTTTTTTTGTGAATTTTGAAGCATTTATGTAATCAAAATAAGCACATAAAGGGTTCATAATTCATAAAGGTCATGTTAACAGACACATATCTCATCGAACAAAGCATATAAAATCATCAAAGGATGTGTTAATTAACCTCGGACCTTATTTGCAGCGTTTAGCCCCAAACCTCATTAATTTCCACTATAGGAACGGCTCAACGAACCTGAGGTTTCATTTCCGATTTTTAGGACTACATGGAGGCTCTGCGCTCACAACTTCATAGATCTCTCAGCATCTGTCTTATGCAATAACATTGTAGTTGAAGACCATGCACGGCAATAACATTGCCAGTAGGGGTTGCTGTTGAACAGTGAAGTTATGTGTGATAGGGATCAGTCAGATGGCCATGTAAATTGCTGTTATTGTTCAGTGTATTTTACGGTTGTAATAAAAACATTTTTGCTTTATGTTTAGGGTCAAAACCATATGTATTTTGCGTTTTCAGAGGAATACATTTAAATGTTTATTTTACATTTTTAATTTGTAATATCCAGGGAACCCATGTATGTTGTAAATACTGTTCCTAAACCACTGTGCATCTTAAACCTAACAAGAAAATTTGTACCTTAACATTATTTTACAAAAAATAAAAAATCCTGTCAAAGGCTGGTTTTATATTGTATTATTATCCGCGTTGTCATAACAGATTCACTGGTCTCCAGTAGAGTGACAGCTGGAAACAAACCCCAACAGCTGCATGCACGCGGGGGTGTCCACCAATTGCTTTTACCCTCGCAATTTCCTTTAGTTTTATAATGAATATTGCCACAGCAAACATGTTTTTAAATTCACAACAATAGACGGCAGGGTGTTGAACAAATTAATAACTAGTTTGTATGTATTAGTAAAATAGTAGCGCACTACCAAGGCGCAATGTTCTGAGAGCTCTTTCAGTCTGTAGCACTGGAAGTACGACAGTGTTTTAGTTTCCCATCTCGACCGAAGGAGCTGTTTGCAGCGAACCTCACAACCAGCGAGCTGATACGAGAGACATCTGCACTGGCTCTAATTAGAAACCGACTCATGGACGCTAAACGTCTAAATATGTCCTAAACAGGATGATATCCAAAGTGAGCAATCGGAACAGCCAGCAAGGATTACAAGGTAAATTATATTGCTAGTTAAATAGCGGTAGTAGCGTTTAGTGTCCCCACAATATTTGGTTTGTTAGCTAGCTAGGAAGCTAAGTAACGTCAGCTTGGTAATGCTTGTCTCTGCTCTGGGTTAATGTCACACAATTCAGGTATGGTGACAACTCAAACACTCCCTTGAGTTTTTTAAATTCGAAACCCACAGTAATAGTTGTTAGCCAAAATGCCGAAGTATCTGTGGTGGTAGTGCTGTGCTAACCGGCTAATATGCGAAGCGATAAAACAGTGTGGTGTGTGTAACGTTGGGCCAGCATGAGAAATAGCCTGTGCCGTGATCCAGTGAGTGGTTCCAAGCACTGACCAAAATGCATATGGTACAACCGATTTTAAAGCAATTAAAGGTTGGTAGTAATACTACGTCGCCCGGTGCTCCCTGTCCCTAGTCCAAAATGTTAAAATATGTTCCCAGCGCGGATATTGATCAAGGATATTTGACGTTGTACTGCGCGTGCATCATGTTTTGCATTGGAACGCATTTCTCTGCATTTGCCATCTCATATACTGTGCTGTCCATTCATGGTACTTTGTGGATTTAGAAAATGCATTGTGCATTTATCGTGTTTCTGCTTGAGTATTAAGCATACCTACATCCTGCAAATGCTTCATTTTCCACAACGATATGGGATTAACAAATCGTGTAGTGTAGTTTCGTGGGCCCCTCAAGGTCCGAGCAATATTTATTCAGAATATTGACCAGAAAAAAATTGACTTCAAATATTGACGGAGTTAACGACAGACATTCAAGACAGGCATATTTGTCTCAAAAAAAGATAAATACATTTGTAAAATATAGAAAATTATTCATTTGAAAATACCCTATTAAAAACACCCATTCTGTCTGATCTTTCAGCGTTCTGATGGAGTTGACATTGGACAAAAATCTGGAGTTTTTTACGGAGTTGAATAGTACGTTTTTCGTCTTTTCAAGTGGTATACACAGACCGTATCAATTTTGTTTTTCCACAGTTATTTTATGATTCTAAAACCTAACTAAATGTAGCATATTAAAATAAAAATTAATATTCTATCAGGCAGTTGACAGATTATGGTTCTGACCATGGTGATTCCAATATTGTTTGTTTAAACCTTGATAACTTTACAGACAATGAGTGGTCTTGTTGCACTACATGTAATGAGGACATGAATAAGGGGTCCTTATGCTGACCCTGCTCATTCCAACATTTTTCAGTTAATGTCCAGTATTGGCAGTTTAAATTTATATTTTTTAACACTTTTTGGACTGTTTGAAACTTGAATCCTTTGCACCGGACAAGGGCATTTCTAGGCAAAGAGCCGACATGGAAATTAGTAATAATGAAAGTATTTTGAAACAAATCTTTTCTCAGGTGGCGCAACGTTCTAAGGCACTGCATCTCAGTGCAAGAGACGTCACTACAGTACCTGGTTCGAATCCTTGTGGGGGTGTGTGCTATGCCAGGATTTCTTTTAGCTAAATATGCAGGTTTAAATATATATACTTCTGTGTATTGATTTTAAGGCATTTGTGTTTATGGTTAGGTACAAGCATTGCCGCAGTTCGATTATATGCAACGCAGGACATGCTAGATAAACAAACAAGTAATATCATCAACCATGTGTAGTTATAACTAGTGATTTATGATTGATTGTTTGTTTTTGACAAGATAAGTTTAATGCTAGCTAGCAACTTACCTTGGCTTCTACTGCATTCGAGTAACAGGCATGCTCATCGTGGAGTGCAATGAGAGGCAGGTGGTTAGAGCGTTGGACTAGTTAACTGTAAGGTTGCAAGATTGAATCCCCCGAGCTGACAAGGTGAAAGTCTGTCGTTCTGCCCCTGAACAAGGCAGTTAACCCACCGTTCCTAGGCCGTCATTGAAAATAAGAATGTGTTCTTAACTGACTTGCCAAGTTAAATAAAGGTATAAAAAAATATATATTTAAAAAAATTGGCGCACAAAAATACTGATTTCCGATTGTTAGAAAAACTTTAAATCGGCCCTAATTAATCCGCCATTCCGATTAATCGGCCGACCTCTACTCTCAATGCGCAACGTTACTATTTTGACAGCGTCATGCATCTTGCCTCACGTCTGTCATTGATTTGATTTATCTTATCATTTTGGTAATACGGTTGTTTGGATATTCTTCCCCATTTACAATGTTTCAAACAAATGTTTCATGTTTCAGCATATGAAATAAAATCATTTGCCAGTAGCAATTTTTGTGCTGATATTGAATAGGGACCAATAATAGAGCTGTTTAAAGTTCATAGGTGATGTTTAGGGTCAAATATCTGTTGGCAGGGAGAATTGTAGGCTAAACACATAAAATAGATTTTTGGAATGCTCATGCGATGTTATCTTCTACAACAGCCTGAACATCTTCCTAATATTGAGTTGCAACCCCCTGCTTTTGCCCTCAGGACAGCCTCAATTCGTCGGGGTATAGACTCTACAAGGTGTTAAGCGTTCCACAGGAATGCTGACCCATTTTGACTCCATTGCGTCCCACAGTTGTGTCAAGTTGGCTGGATGTCCTTTGGGTGGAGAACCATTCTTGATACACACAGGAAATGTTGAGTGTGAAACCCAGCATCGTTGCAGTTCTTGACACAAACGGTGAGCTCGGCACCTACTACCATATCCTGTTCAAAGGCACTTAAATATTTTGTCTTGCCCATTCACCGTCTGAATGGCACACATACACAATCCATGTCTCAAGGCTTAAAAATCCTTCTTTAAACTGTCTCCTCCCCTTCATCTACACTGATTGAAGTGGGTTTAACAAGTGACATCAACAAGGGATCATAGCTTTCACCTGGATTCACCAGGTCAGTCTATGTCATGGAATGTTTTGTATAGTGTTGGTCTCATGACATGGCCTCGCTATCTGTTCCTGATGTTTAAACATTGCTGTGTTACAAACCCCTGTTGTTAAAATAACAATTTGCACATGTCAATTGAGCTTAACATCGACATGCTGTCAGTAATCCTCAGCATGTATTCTTGCCCATTCATTCCTTACAGATGACTCAATTCCAGACAAAATATAATAAATATGATTTCAACTTGACACACCTAGACTTTCATGTAGGGGAAAATAAGCTGTAGGTTTGTGGGCCTACTTTGTTGTGGTGTACTGAGCTCGCACAGAGAAGCCCTCATGCTGCCTAACATACCCTCGTAAAACTGACTATCCTACCGATCCTTGACTTCGGCGATGTCATTTACAAAATAGCCTCCAACACTCTACTCAGCAAACTGGATGTAGTCTATCACAGTGCCATCCGTTTTATCACCAAAGCCCCATATACTACCCACCACTGCAACCTCTATGCTCTCGTTGGCTGGCCCTCACTACATATCCGTCGCCAAACCCGCTGGCTTCAGGTCATCTATAAGTCTTTTGCTAGGTAAAGCACCGCCTTATTTCAGCTCACTGATCACCATAGCAACACCCACCCGTAGCACGTGCTCCAGCAGGTATATTGCACTGGTTACCCCCAAAGCCAACACTTACTTTGGCCGCCTTTCCTTACAGTTCTCTGCTGCCAATGACTGGAACGAATTGCAAAAATCACTGAAACTGGCGACTTATATCTCCCTCTCTAACTTTAAGCATCAGCTGTCAGAGCAGCTTACCGATCACTGTACCTGTACACAGCCAATCTGTAAATAGCACACTCAACTACCTCATCCCCATATTGTTATTTATTTTCTTGCTCTTTTGCACCCCAGTAACTCTACTTGCACATCATCTGCACATCTATCACTCCAGTGTTAATGCTAAATTGTAATTATTTTGTCTCTATGGCCTATTTATTGCCTTTCCTCCCTACTCTTCTACATTTGCACACACTGTACATAGATTTTTCTATTGTTGTTGACTGTATGTTTGTTTATGTGTAATTCTGTTGTTTTTGTCGCTCTGCTTTGCTTTAATGAGATTGTTCCCAACTGGCCTACATGGTTAAATACAAAAATAGCACAGTTCGTCTAAATGTATCTGTAGATGTTGTGGGTACAGGTTTGGACAGATGGTTTAGATGATTAATTTCTTTACACTAATTTCTAAAATGAAGAGAAGCTGTTCTAAGTAGAGGAACTGAGCCTACAGCTAGCTACCTGACATGAAATGAGTAATATAATATTACAACTGCTATTCACTGCTGGCAGTCCTACTTAGCTACTCCTCTGCATAGACAACGGAGGCTTGCATTGTTGATTGTTCCATATCCTCACCACTTACACTAGTGGAAAATTAGTGACTAGTTAGGTTAGCCATGCACAACTAAAAGTCCACCGACTGTTTCCACTTATCGTCACAACCCATAAAGGCATAGAGGCAACTTTCTCAAAGCCCGTCATGCATCTAAAGCACTCAATGTAGCCTTGTAGTTGAATTTGGGACATAGTTTCTATGTCCTCATTTAGGCTTACTTATCAGCTTTTGCTAACTATACCTTTCTCTGGCTATCCAGTGTTCTTTCACAGCCGCCTCTTCCTCATGTCAGTAGACAGTAGTCTGTCTGCATGATACCTGAGATTGCGATCACACTTGGGACCTGTCACCTCTTGTTAGGGGTTTGCTACAGCTGGGGAACTTTTCTTGAAGAAAGGAACCTCAAAGCAACACATTGTCAGTGTTTATAACTCTCTGAGCACTAGGGTTGGGAGTCAATTACATTTAAATTCAGTCAAACTCTAATTCCAGAATTGAAGGTTGCTATTTACTTTGAATTGCGATTTCTCAATAGAAGCCGAATGCTCAAGGTATAATCTGATCAGTAGTGTTAGAGCCTTCCGTAAAGAATGTTTATCTGAAATCATGTCTAGTCTCCCAACCGCCTGCCTCACTCAGACTATCTCCTCAGTGTAAACACTAAAGGTGGAATGCTATCTCCAAGTCTCCCAGTTCCCTTTTCACATCATATCTCATTGCAGAGGTAGGCTATGCTTTGTGCATGAGGAATTGCATATGTTTCTGCTAAACCTTTCACACTAGTGCTACATTTACATAAGCCTGTAAGTTAATGCAAAATATAATGGTCCATGTTGAATGTCATAACAATGAAATGGAAACGGAATGTTTAGAAGGAGGAACCAGGGTTTGTCTTGAGACATGTTCAGTTGGCTAATACAGGGAGGGTGTCAGTATGATGTCATCGTACCAGCCAGCAGTTATATACAATTTAATCTCAACAGTGAAATTTGGCCTCATTCCTCACCAACTTTATCAAACCACTGACCTTTGCTTTATGACCCAGTGTCGCACAGATTCTCCCTCGCCCTCCGTTTGGAAAATTTGACCATAATTCTATCCTCCTGATTCCTGCTTACAAGCTCAAATTAAAGTAGGAAGTACCAGTTACTCACTCAACCCGGAAGTGGTCCGATGTCACGGATTTCACGCTACAGGACTGTTTTGCTAGCGCAGATTGGAATATCTTCTGGGATTCATCCAATAGCATTGAGTATACCACCTCAGTCACCGGCTTCATCAATAAGTGCCTCGATGACGGCGTCCATACAGTGAACATACTTATATTTCCCAACCAGAAGCCATGGATTACAGGCAACATCCGCACCGAGCTAAAGGCTAGAGCTGCCACTTTCAATGAGCAGGACAATAATCCGGATGCTTATAAGAAATCCCGCTATGACCCATCAAACAGGTAAAGCATCAATACAGGACAAAGATTGAATCCTACTACACCGGCTCTGACGCTCATCGGATGTGACAGGGCTTGAAAACTATTACGGACTGCAAAGGGAAACCCTGCCGTGAGCTGCCCAGTGACGCAAGCCTACCAGATGAGCTAAATGCCTTTTATGCTTGCTTCGAGGCAAGCAACACTGAAGCATGCATGAGAGCACCAGATGTTCCAGATGACTGTGTGATCACACTCGCTGTAGCCAATGTGAGCAAGATCTTTAAATATGCCAACATTCACAAGGCCGCAGGGTCAGACCAGGCCGTGTACTCTGAGCATGCACGGACCAACTGCCAAACTGTCTTCACTGACATTTTCAACCTCCCCTGACCAAGTCTGTAATACCTACATGTTTCAAACACACCATCATAGTCCCTGTGCCCAAGAAAGCAAAGGTAACCTCCCTAAATGATTGCCGCCCCGTAGCACTCACGTCAGTAGCCATGAAGTGCTTTGAAAGGTTGGTCATGGCTCACATCAACACCATCGTGCCGGAATCCCTAGACCCACTCGAATTTGCATACCGCCCCAACAGATCCACAGATGATGCAATCTCTATTGCACTCCACACTGAAAAGATTTGGCATGGGTCCTTAGATCCTCAAAAGGTTTTACAGCTGCACCATCGAGAGCATCCTGACCGGTTGCATCACCTTCTAGTATGGCAACTGCTTGCCACACAGGACCTGTATACTAGACGTGTCAGAGGAAGGCCCAAAAAATTGTCAGACTACAGTCATAGACCAAATCATAGACTGTTCTCTCTGCTACTGCATGGCAAGCGGTACCAGAGCGCCAAGTCTTGGACCAAAAGGCTCCTTAACAGCTCCTACCCCAAGCCATAAGACTGCTGAAGAACTAATCAAATGGCCACCCAGACTGTCTACACTTTGTTTTTACACTGCTGCTACTCTGTTTATTAACTATTCATAGTCACTTTACAAATGACTTTGAGTAACCTGTACCCCCAGTCATTGACTCGGTACCAGTACCACCTTTATATAGCCTCATTATTATGTACATTTCTTGTTACTTTTTGATTGTTTTTATTTATTTTTACTCTATTTTGTAAATATTTTAACCAACAATGCAGTTCAAGAAATAGAGTTAAGGGCAAGTACCATGCATGTGGTGCATTTCACCGTAATGTGACAAATACAATTTGGTTCAGAGGAAAGGCTAGAGTCCTTCCCAGATGTTTATGGCCCTCCCCCGTCATCATAAGAGAAGAGGAATGAGGTCTTACATTCATGGGTTGAAAGTGCTTAGGCAGCTGGCAATCTGAGGAAGTGGCACGTCATCCAACTAGTGAATATCGGATTAGGAAGTGGGTGTAGTGTTGGGAGAATATGATGTGAATAGATTTGTGGGATGATGCAGGTTGGGTCTACTTTTCCTGGTGGAGCCCAGGTGTACTGTGATCACTGATAATGCAGATGGAAAGCAAACAGACTTTTGTCAGGTTGGGAGGCCATTGAAACTCATGTAACCCTCTGTCAGCCTAAATCTGTGTATCGTTGTCAGCCTCTCTAAACGGGTTACTCCTAAAAGCAAACCTGATGCTGTTGTAGAAACAGGCTTAGTAACAGTCAGCCAGTCTGTCACCTGTCCAAGAATCTGTCCTTTGTACTGCTGTAACAGCCGCATCATACACTGTGCTATAGGGCCTTGTTCACAATGCTTAGCCTCGTATTGCTACTGTTGGGTTGTCTGCACTCACATACACTATGATTTGTTTTGAGAACAGCTCTATAGCCTAGAGCCCCATTGGTAAATGGCCAGTGTCAAGATTATGTATTCATCTGTGATGGATGTCTCCTCTTTTCACTTGCATCCTGTATCTTTTCCTCACTAGCTATGGCTAACGCAGTGTAAATTACTGTTCTCAAAACAGCATCACTTAAGCCTCATACCGTGTGTAATATGTAGGCCTACCGTATGCTGCATTATGCAACACAGAGGAGAAATTATGTAAAGTTTTAGTAGAGAAATGCATGAATATCAGTTATAGCCACATTTTATAGTCCACCTCGTTCAACGTCAAGGAATATATTTGTCCACTGCAATGTAATGATCATCCCACTTGTGCTGGCTAAATCAAACCTGGCAACTGCTCAAAATAAACCTCTCTCTACACTTCCTTTCTCTCCTCTCTTTTTCTCTTTCTGTCTATCATTCTCTCTACCTCTTCCCTGTCATCTATCCCTTCAATCCTGTCTTCATCTGTTGCTTTTACTTTCTGTCAGCTCTAGCTGACTTTGCAACCTTCAGTGTGTCACCTACACAGACACACACACACACACACACACACTTTGTCTATCCCCCTGTCGTACACACACAAATCCAGTTCCCTTGCTACAGTCTATAGTTCATCCCTCCTTCCTTCCTCTACCTTTCTTTCTCTTTCTGAACTCCATCTCTGCCAGATAAAGGTGAAGTCTGTCCCTCCGTCCTCTATCCACTAAACTAGCATAAACACTTTAGCCACATTACCATAGGGGTTAGGCCAAAGCCCAGTGCTCCACAACAAGGAATATATGGGCATTCAATCTTGGTAGAACAATCACAGTAATTGGCAATTGCCCACACCAAAATCTCTAACATTGTCTAGTACCCTACCAACTGTTAAATGTGGATGGATACATCTTGGTTCTAGCATTAAAAAATAATAATTTACAGACACTTTTATTTTCATGGATAGTATCCAAGTTCGAGATAATGAGATCGTTGCTTGGTGCATCATATTGTACACTTAAGCCAGCATTGACTGAAGAGCCTTTCATGATGCTCTCAGCCTCGCCCAGAAGGCAGTCTTGGATATTTATAACTTTATCTTAATCTCCTTCAAGTGTCTGTCATTATTTTTTCTCTCTTATTTCAACAGTTAGGTCTTGTGTCTTTTCCCATGTTGTCTGCCAGTTTGGCAAAAGGCTAATCCTTTACATTTTGACGATTTTGACAGTTTTCCAGAAATCCTGGGAAGCTGCTGTATGTTGAAGTGCAAGTCAGTTATCACACCAATACCTGGAGACGTTTGAATTTGAATTCTAATACTTCAGCAGCAACAGAGAGAGGAGTGCTGCTGAAGCCGTTTGAAGCGAGAGGCTTCAGAGAGGGGCAGAACCGACTCTCTGAGCAGGCTTTAAATAGAAGCGTCATTTGAAATAACCATTTCTCAGGAGTGCTGACAGTAAGAGACAGTGCCAGCCACGTGGCTCAATGGACGCTGCTGGAGCGGAATTAACAGCGCTGGTAGCATGAACCCTGGTGTTAGGGCCACCGAGGCCTAGGAATCTGTTTGGCCCTCTGACTTTGGATGAACCAACCAAGAACTGTTATTAGAATCTTCTGTGGTCTTGAGAGTGGTGTGTCTTCCTTGCCCTGAGGTATTACCAGGGTGAATTCAGACACCCTGGACAATGTTGCGTTGTGACGTGGTCAGGGAACCATGCAGCCTGAGAGGCTCTCTGTGTTGGTTTTGTTCTCGACCCCTTTTAGTTTGTTATGGCCTAGGAAAGTGAGTAGGGGGAGAGTGACTAACAGAGGAAAACCTTTTGTTTGATTTGAGACTAAGTAGGTCTAGTCGTGTTGTTTTTTTGGAGTAAGCGAAATGACTAACCTTTCCCACTGTGGTTGCCTGTATCAAGTTTCCTGAATTTAATTGTGGATGGCATTAAGATTGATCAAAGCATTATCAAGGATCAACTCTGGAAGTTATCCACATCGAAGACACTCTTGCTCCCTGATCATTTCTGCCAGTCTGTTGCAACATCAGCGAGACAATGTTTAAGAAAAATTTGAAAATCCCAGAGTCAAATATTGAACAACACATGGTGCGTGCTGTCTACTATTGACTTGCTGAATACAGGGTGATGAATTCAAAATTAAACACAGTATCCACATGAAGCTTATTAGGTAGGTTTAGGCCTAATCTGTATCAACCTTATACCTGTACCTCAGGTATACCATGGCTCAGTTAGAATGTCTCAGCCAGGCCATGTTTAGGTTGGATTGTTGACCTAGTTTGTCTACTATCCCCAGCCCGCTATTTATGAATCCCCCCCCTCCACCTTGCCGAGTCATGACTCGTGTCATCTAGAGAGGTGTCATTTAAGTGTTTCTCAGCCCCTGGACTGGCACTGGCCCATGAGATGTCACTCGTACATCCGATGATCTAACACCAATTTTAGTCTACCCTCTAGTGCTAGTTTTAGTTAAGTACCACTGACTCCAAGAAGGAGGAGCATAGCTTATCGAATCCTGATAACTGCCAAAAACACTGGTGTAGGTCATGCCTTCTCTTTGGTGGTCTAATGGGCCCAGATCACCTTCATAACAACATGCTGACTGGACAGAGAAGGATTTGTCCCCCCCACCACCCTACAATACTTAATCATCATACCCTTCAAGTTAACTTCACACTAATGGAAGGGTCCCCTATTGTGTTGTTCCACTATCGCTCTTCTAGGCCTACACTTTTTTTCTCCAAGGAGCTCTGTTAAGTCAGAGTTGTGGTCTTTGGTAAACAGTGTGTGATAATGGCTTTTTCACACTGTCAACACTTTGGATAATGCTATTTATTGTGGTGAGCTTGTGAAATGACCATTGTGGTACAGTACTCCCCTCTGGGCCTCACTCTGTTCACGGTGTGTGTGTGTGTGTGTGTGTAGGTTATGCACACGTGTGTGTGTGAATGTATGTCCCCTCTTAACGTCATCACGTGCTTGCCCCGTGCACACAAAAGGGGCATTGTGGGGCGGCCGGGCCTCCATTTTAGAATGGTATTGTGGTGATGCCCCTGAGTTGGCGTGGTCGTGGCTGTACGAGGCTACCAGGCATCTCTCCCTGTTGCTGACTTCCAGCATCATCTCTCTGGGAAGAGCGACCCTGAATACCTCCTCTGTCACTAGCTGTGGCTCTGGTTGAAGGCCAGCTATGGGCAGCAGCATTCTGACAAGAGCCAAGGCACTGCCTCTGGACAGCATTCATCGCTAACAACTTTACCTTAAGCATTGTTTTGACAGGCAAATCAATCAAATTTATTTAAATCAATCAAATGTATTTATGAAGCCCTTCTTACATCAGATGATGTCACAAAGTGCTGTACAGAAACCCAGCCTAAAACCCCAAACAGCAAGCAATGCAGGTGTAGAAGCACGGTGGCTAGGAAAAACTCCCCAAATCAGCTGGCAAGCGTATTTTGAGGAAGAATATATTGCATTAAGTTGCAAGATACAAGTGTTCATAAAGATCTGTTATCACTGTACATTCTGCTGTATTTCAAATACATTTTGTGAATGCTGTGGTGAGTATTGGAAATTATCTGGAAGGTTTTTTTAAAGATCTCCACACTTTTGTGCTGTCAAAATATTCCCCTAGGTATTACATAACACAAAGTAAGAATCTGTTCTTTCGAGGGTGTTATTGACAAAGCTATGAAGAAATGTTGACGTGTGAAATGATGCGTGTAGCACCTCTTCACACACATCATTTCACACATTCTCAAACATGTCAGGAGTTTGAGAACCTGTTGTATAGGAAGAGTGAGAGTGTCAGTCTGCCAGTTCAGGGTCAGGATTTCTAGCTGCCAAGCCTGAACAGAGCTCTCCTTGTCCATTTGGGGTGTCCTTATCAGGAGCTCACACCTGTAGAGATGTGGGGGTGCGGGTTGAATGTTGTCACTGCACAGGCTCAGAAATAACTCTTCTCAATCAGTTTGAGGCAAAGCTACACTGTAATTCACATACACAGTGAGCTATAACTAACTGCTTTATTTGACTGATATGGAGATTTAACCTACGTAAGGTAGAGTAAATTTCTCCTTTCCTAGAAAATGTTCATTGAAATGACTCATTCCTCAGTAGCTTGCATTAGAGGTTTATAATCTTTTGGAAATATATATTCAGGCCTTCCAGCCCGGCATGTGCTCAATAATAGCAGGTGAATTAAAAGAAGAACCAAACTCATGACCTGTTTTGAATATCTTGTGGCTCTTTTTATTTCCTGCTTGTTTGAAACTACTTTTCTGAGGAGGTTGAGGTATGATGTGAGTGGCTGGAAGGCTTTCAGTTGCAGTTTTGTTTCTGAGCATTAGCTAGCCTATTTTGACAAATTGTTTAAGCCACTGTTTCTCAATGATTTCTTGGTGAACTCTCAGGTTGCACACAAGACTTTGTTTTTGTATGTTTATGTATTCAAATCAAATGTATTTATATAGCCCTTCGTACATCAGCTGATATCTCAAAGTGCTGTACAGAAATCCAGCCTAAAACCCCAAACAGCAAGCAATGCATGTGTAGAAGCACAGTGGCTAGGAAAAACTCCCTTGAAAGGCCAAAACCTAGGAAGAAACCTAGAGAGGAACCAGGCTATGAGGTGTGGCCAGTCCTCTTCTGGCTGTGCCTTGTGGAGATTATAACAGAACATGGCCAAGATGTTCAAGTATTGTATCACCTCACTGAATAATAATATAAGTCAATTATTATAATATCTGGAAAAGCAGCCAGAAGGAGAGGCTGGCTGATATATTCAAGATGCAATAGACTAGATGGCGAAGTGGGTACGACCCGAATTCATGTGCTCAACTTGTTTTAATCTTATGTCATCTGTGTACGCCTGTGGATGTTTTTCAAAAGTTATGACTGACATTCTGACATTAGTTCAACCAAGCAGGGATGCACAACTCTAGTGCTTGACGGCCACACTTTGTTATTATTCAAGGAGGAAAGAACTAGCAGAATAACAGACCGAACCCCTGCCCTAAAACAACCCACCTTCTTCAGTAGTAGGCCATGGTCTAATACTTCACATTGATGTCAGCTCGTATGATCATGGTGGCTGCTTCAAGGCTGAAGTGTACTGTCAGACATGTCATAATTCTGGGGAATAAGACCTTTACTTCTCTCTTGTTGCTTGTCTAAATATGGCGTATTCAATTCTATATCTATGATGCACTGGGTTTCATACGAATGGGACTTCAAAAGCCTCTTGTCAGGATGTGGGCGCTCTAGTCCCAGAGCTTGCTCTCTCTTTTGCGCTCTCTCTCTCGCTCAAACCACTGACAGTTTTAATGAATTAATATCTTAGTTATATTGACAAACATATTGAAATAACTTGCAGATTGTGACTAATATTAAGACATGTTGGACATTGGGGCAATCCAGTACTCAAAAGGGGTTTTCCAGTGTGTGTGTGTGTTTGTGTGTACATAGAAAGTGAACGTTACCATACACGTAGGGTATTATGAAAAAGGGAACCAGCAATTATTAGCCTACATCAGCAATTTCTGAAAAACCCTGAGGTTCAGTGTCCTTCACAAGCTCCCAGCAGGGCAACACCCTTTTATTATAGTACCATTGTAGTACCATTTTGCATCAAATACTGCACTGAAATATTTATTTTCATAAGACATGAATAATACTCAAAAGCTCAAACTTATGGGACAGTTACACATTTGTTTATTGTTTTGGCTCTGTACTCCAGCACACATGATTTGAAATGATACAATGACTATGTAGTTAGTGCAGACTGTCCGCTTTAATTTGAGGGTATTTTAATACATATCGGGTGAACTGTTTATGAATTGGATGACATTTTGATGCTACCATTATTACAGATAATCCTGTATGAATCGTGAATAATGATGAGTGAGAAAGTTAGAGATGCACACATATCATACCCCGAAGACGTGCTAACCTCTCAACATTACAATAACGGGAGGTCAGCATTATGGGGGGGGTATTATATATGTGCGTCTAACTTGCTCACTCATCGTTGTTCACAATTCATTCAGGATTGTCTGTAGTCATGCTAGAATCCTCATATAATGCACATATAAGTGAATTTGTCCCAATACTTTTGGTCCCCTAAAATGGTGGAACTATGTACAAAAACAGTTCTAAACGGTTCACCGATATGGATGAAAATACCCGCAAATTAAAGCTGACAGTCTGCACTTTAACCTCAAAGTTATTGTATTTGTTGTATAATTTAAAATCCAAAGTGCTGAAGTACAGAGCCAAAACCACAAAACATTGTCATTTTGGAGCTCACTGTATATTATTACCTCCTGTAGCCTGTCATAATTTCCCCCTGGACAAGTGTCACCGTGCTCTAGTGTCACAAGGAAGCTACTGATGAACTCTTGGAATATAACAGGAAACAGGCTGCCAGTGGCCACTTCCTGTTTGCCAGTCAACCTTTGGAGCCCAACCTCCATCGATTTCCTCTACTCTCACTTTTTCAAGGCCCTTTTAGTAATTCTCTCACACTCTAGGCATGCATATGTACTCTTACGCGTTAGAAGTGCTAAATACTAGTGATTAGAGGTCGACCAATTGATCGGAATGGCCGATTAATTAGGGCCGATTTCAAGTTTTCATAATCGGTAATCGGCATTTCTGGACACCGATTATGGCTGATTACATTGCACTCCACGATGAGACTCCGTGGCAGGCTGACCACCTGTTATACAAGTGCAGCAAGGAGCCGGGTAAGGTGCGCGTTAGCAGTAAACTTGTCTTTTTATAAAAAACAATCTTAACATAATCACTAGTTAACTACACATGGTTGATGATTTTACTAGTTTATCTAGCTTGTCCTGCATTGCATATAATCAATGTGGTGCCTGTTAATTTATCATTGAATCACAAACTACTTTGCCAAACGGGTGATTTAACAAGTTCATTCGCGAAAAAAGCACTGTCGTTGCACCAATGTGTACCTAACCATAAACATCAATGCCTTTCTTAAAATCAATACACAAATATATTTTTTTTAACCTGCATATTTAGTTAATATTGCCTGCTAACATGCATTTCTTTTAACTAGGGAAATTGTGTCGCTACTCTTGCGTTCCGTGCAAGCAGAGTCAGGGTATATGCAGCAGTTTGGGCTGCCTGGCTCGTTGCGAAGTGTGTGAAGACCATTTCTTCCTAACAATGACCGTAATAAATTTGCCAGACTTGTACATAATTATGACATAACATTGAAGGTTGTGCAATGTAACAGCAATATTTAGACTTAGGGATGCCACCCGTTAGATAAAATACAGAATGGTTCCGTATTTTTTGTGTTCGAAATGATAGTTTCCGGATTTGACAATATTAATTAATATGACCTAAGGATCGTATTTCTGTGTTATTATAATTAAGTCTGTGATTTGATAGAGCAGTCTGACTGAGCAGTGGTAGACAGCAGTAGGCTCGTAAGCATTCATTCAAACAGCACTCTCCTGCATTTGCCAGAAGCTCTTCTCTTCGCTGTTTATGACTTCAAGCCTATCAACTCCCGAGAATAGGCTGGCAATACTAAAGTACCTATTAGAACATCCAATAGTCAAAGGTATATGAAATACAAATGGTATAGAGAGCAATAGTTCTAATAATAACTACAACCTAAAACTTCTTACCTAGGAATATTGAAGACTCATGTTAAAAGGAACCACCATCTTTCATATGTTCTGAGCAAGGAACTCATTATTTTTTAGACTAAATTGATTTTATTAATGTATTATATTAAGTTAAAATAAGTGTTCATTCAGTATTGTTGTAATTGTCATTATTACAAATATATATAGGCCCCTCTGTCCTCCACTCGTTACCTGTATTAATGGCACCTGTTTGAACTTGTTATCAGTATAAAATACACCTGTCCACAACCTCAAACAGTCACACTCCAAACTCCACTATGGCCAAGACCAAAGTGCTGTCAAAGGACACCAGAAACAAAATTGTGGACCTGCACCAGGCTGGTAGGACTGAATCTGCAATAGGTAAGCAGCTTGGTTTGAAGAAATCAACTGTGGGAGCAATTATTAGGAAATGGAAGACATACAAGACCTCTGATAATCTCCCTCAATCTGGGGCTCCACGCAAGATCTCTACCCCGTGGGGTCAAAATGAACACTAGAACGGCGAGCAAAAATCCCAGAACCACACGGGGGGACCTAGTGAATGACCTGCAGAGAGCTGGGACGAAAGTAACAAAGCCTGCCATCAGTAACACACTACGCCGCCAGGGGACTCAAATCATGCAGTGCCAGATGTGTCCCCCTGCTTAAGCCAGTACATTTCCAGGCCCGTCTGAATCAAATCAAATGTATTTATATAGCCCTTCGTACATCAGCTGATATCTCAAAGTGCTGTACAGAAACCCAGTCTAAAACCCCAAACAGCAAGCAATGCAGGTGTTGAAGCACGGTGGCTAGGAAAAACTCCCTAGAAAGGCCAAAACCTAAGAAGAAACCTAGAGAGGAACCAGGCTATGTGGGGTGGCCAGTCCTCTTCTGGCTGTGCCGGGTGGAGATTATAACAGAACATGGCCAAGATGTTCAAATGTTCATAAATGACCAGCATGGTCAAATAATAATAAGGTAGAACAGTTGAAACTGGAGCAGCAGCACGGCCAGGTGGACTGGGGACAGCAAGGAGTCATCATGTCAGGTAGTCCTGGGGCATGGTCCTAGGGCTCAGGTCCTCCGAGAGAGAGAATTAGAGAACGCACACTTAGATTCACACAGGACACCGAATTGGACAGGAGAAGTACTCCAGATATAACAAACTGACCCCAGCCCCCCGACACAAACTACTGCAGCATAAATACTGGAGCCTGAGACAGGAGGGGTCAGGAGACACTGTGGCCCCGTCCGATGACACCCCCGGACAGGGCCAAACAGGAAGGATATAACCCCACCCACTTTGCCAAAGCACAGCCCCCACACCAATAGAGGGATATCTTCAACCACCAACTTACCATCCTGAGACAAGGCCGAGTATAGCCCACAAAGATCTCCGCCACGGCACAACCCAAGGGAGAGGGGGGGGGGAGTGCCAACCCAGACAGGAAGATCACATCAGTGACTCAACCCACTCAAGTCACGCACCCCTCCTAGGGGATGGTATGAAAGAGCCCTAGTAAGCTAGTGACTCAGCCCCTGTAATAGGGTTAGAGGCAGAGAATCCCTGAAGTTTGCTAGAGAGCATTTGGATGATCCAGAAGAAGATTGGGAGTATGTCATATGGTCAGATGAAACCAAAATAGAACTTTTAGGTTAAAAACTCAACTCGTCGTGTTTGGAGAACAAAGAATGCTGAGTTGCATCCAAAGAACACCAAACCTACTGTGAAGCATGGGGGTGGAAACATCATGCTTTGGGGCTGTTTTTCTGCAAAGGGACCAGGACAACTGATCCGTGTAAAGGAAAGAATGAATGGGGCCATGTATCGTGAGATTTTGAGTGAAAACCTCCTTCCATCAGCAAGGGCATTGAAGATGAAATGTGGCTGGGTCTTTCAGCATGACAATGATCCCAAACACACTGCCCGGGCAACGAAGGAGTGGCTTCGTAAGAAGCATTTGAAGGTCCTGGAGTGGCCAAGCCAGTCTCCAGATCTCAACCCCATAGAAAATCTTTGGAGGGAGTTGAAAGTCCGTGTTGCCCAGCAACAGCCCCAAAACATCACTGCTCTAGAGGAGATCTGCATGGAGGAATGGGCCAAAAATACCAGCAACAGTGTGTGAAAACCTTGTGAAGACTTATAGAAAACGTTTGACCTCTGTCATTGCCAACAAAGGGTATATAACAAAGTATTGAGATAAATGTTTGTTATTGACCAAATACTAATTTTCCACCATAATTTGCAAATAAATTCATAAAAAATCCTACAATGTGATTTTCTGGGGGTTTTTTCTTCTCATTTTGTCTGTCGTAGTTGAAGTGTACCGATGATGAAAATTACAGGCCTCATCTTTTTAAGTGGGAGAACTTGCACAATTGGTGGCTGACTAATTACTTTTTTGCCCCACTGTATGTATGCATGTATGTATATATGTATGTATGTATGTGTGTGTGTATATATATATAATATAATATAATATAAAAATTGGCTGATTTAATCGGTTTCGGCATTTTTTGTCCTCCAGTAATCTGTATCGGCGTAGAAAAATCATAATCGGTCGACCTCTACTAGTGATGCACCAATATGACATTTTTGGCCGATTACCAATATCCAATATTTTTATTACAAAAAAACCGATATCGATAACCGATATAAAAATGTTTAGCAGCCTTTTAAGCATTCTAGTACAGTTAAATAGTTAACACACAAGGATGCAGTGGTTTAAGGCACTGCATCTCCGTGCAAGAGGCGTCACTACAGTCCCTGGGTCGAATCTAGGCTGTATATACACAATTTAGCCGGGGTAGGCTGTCATTGTAAATAATACTTTGTTCTTAACTGACTTGCCTAGTTAAATTAAGGTTACACACACACACTGACCAAAAAGTTAATTTGTTGGCATGTACGTATGTCCCCATTACCAGTAAAACATAATTGAAACCTATTTATTTCACTTACTTGCTGTGCTATTTCGTTGTTCAGTCGCTTCATTTTCAACCAGGATTTCTATGGAACGCGTTTGGGTCTTTGCGTGTCAAAAAATATACGATTTAATGTGTCAAATAGGTTTGTTGACCAATGCAGACCTTAATATGACTGCACGTCACATAATTTAACGTACATTTTTTACGTAGTTATTACACTATCATTTCATATGTCACAACAATTCATCGATACATATGCCATGATGCTGGTAAAGTTGTCTCGCTCACCTACAGTACTGGTCATAAAGAAAAGCTAGCTAGCTCATGGATGCAAACAATGTTCTTCCCCTAAAGCATAGCTAAACGACATGTGTTTCAGTAGCAATAGTTAGCTAGCTAACTATATAGCTAGGTGTCATCATCTAAAATAACCCTAATTTATAAGACAGTTCTTATTTGATTAATGGTTGTCAGACAATAGTGAACTTTGCGGCTAGCCTTCAAAATAAAAGTATGGCATCATTCTAATAAGTATTCATTTGTATAACTGTCAATGACATACTTTTATTTTGAAGGCAAACTGCAAAATCCACTTTGCCTAATCCTTACTATGGCTAGCTTCACAACACAAACCGGTCTGGTCGAGCCTCACTCGCCAGATAACGTCATAAGCAGCCAGCTCGCTTTATCTTTGGGCAACAGGGTTAAGTAGCTGGCTAGCTATTTATTTTAATGAACTGAAGTTAAATTCCAATTGGCTAACAACAAGTGGCAACCTAGCTAATACTTACTCACAAGGATTCCTAAATCATTGCTAAGAATAATGAAAATGACTTCAGTTTCCTGCACTGTCCTGTCTTCCTAGCAGTGACTCATCCACTCTGTGAGGAAGGCCTATCCATCCTGTATAAATGCTCTCTAGACAGTAATGCTCCCTCTGAAATGATTGGAGAAGGAATCCACATTATTTGTTTCTAGTGATTCGCTGAATCGCTTTTAGTTTTTTGATTAGCTTTTAAATAGATTTCACGTATTTGTTGGCGTTTGGTTTGGTTGACCTTACTAGCGATGTTGGCTAGCTAGCTTTGAATGCCGCAACACTACAGAAGTAGATAGGACTGCATTAGCAGAGATGGCTTGCAGTAGTGAAGATTGTCCACTACTCTGACAGTCACAAAATGTATGGTGAGCCAGTGGCAGGATTGGCATCTACAAAGGGTTAGGATAGGGATAGACTTATCTACGAGAAAGCACAGAGAGGAAGTTGGGAATGGAGAGGTGCGCTCTGTGCTGCTGAGGCTACGGACCTCGGCTGACCATCTGAAGTACAAGCCTGATCCCATCCACGACTTCTTAACTTTCTTGATTTGCCAACTGTATCACATTTATTGTTTTGTTTTCTTGTTGTCATGCATATGAATTCCTGATGCATATGAAATCCAACTTTTACTTGCCATGTATACTGAAATAAACAAACTCAACTAATGGGTGGGGAGAGGATGAGTGGTAATTGGTTGGATCTCCCATCTCAGCAGAATTTAGCAGCTTATTGTTGACCCTCAGACTTACCTCTCAGACGGGTCATATCTGTATGAAATGCGAATGACTCAAGGCCTTTGAGTCAAAAATAAATATTTGTGTGTGACCGTGCGGCATCCACATGCAGCGATATTGTTATCACTCTCCTGGTTATTTACCAAAGATGAGGACCAAATATTGTCAGTCTGAGTAATAAGGTTTTGTTTCTATAAGACTGTTGGAAGGAAGAAATCCATTCATCATCAACTGCTGAGCCATATGTATGTTTACATAAGCAAGATCGCACAATCTCAATTTGGTTCCCCCTCCGTCTACTTCTCGCTCTCTTTTTCTCCCCCTCTCCCTCCCTCTCCACAGCAGTTGGCAGACAGGAGGCATGACGGAGGAGAAATGCCCCCAGCTAGTGGACTACTTTGTGGTGGCAGGGCTGGCTCCGGGGGGCTCGGCCCCGCTGGACGAAGAGGGCCAGCAGAGAGGGGGCCGGGTGGTGGAGCCGGTCATAGACCTGGCGGTGATTGCACGGGGCTTGGGGGAGGAGGTGCCTGAGGGCTTCACCTGCATCGAGAAGACCCAGGGGGGCCACCCGGCCGAGCTGAGTACTGGACTCATCAACAACCCCCACATGTACCTGTGTTACCGCCGTGGGCACGACAAGCCACCCATCCTCGACCTCGGGTGAGACACTCCAGCAGTGATGAAAAAAATTATCATTCTATTCTAATGTGTGCTGGAGTCAGACATTAGCCACATCATCAATTTAAAGCTATGCATAGTGCTTGGAGTTCACATACTGTAGCTAATGCATAACAATGCTTTGAGCTTGCATTATGCAATTATCGACATACTGCATGCTGTAACCATGTACGTGTGACCACAAAGGTTTTATTGTATGCTATTGCTATGTAGCCCTGAACCGCCATAATCATTAAATTAAGCATGTCTGGCCAAGCCATACATGACTGCAAAATTTAATTGTATACATACCCATAGATTCTTTAATGGAAAGAGCTATGCACGTCACATAATACATTCATTCTGGACAAAGTGCGGGATGTCTTCTAAACATGAAAAGAAAAGCTTTCCTTGAATGAGTGATAGAAATTGGTTTCTGTTAACTGTATAACTAGTGACATTGACTGACTCATTGTCCTGACTCTGCCCCCTCCCCCGGTCCCCAGGGTGCTGTACGAGGGCAAAGAGGTGGTGAAGCAGGGCTGGTATGTGATCGAGACCACCCCCTACAGCCGCTCAGCCAGCCTGAGCTCCGGGGGGCCCGCCACCCACCGCACCTTCCTGACTTACCGCCGGGCCCCAGAGTCCCAGGCCCTCCACACCCTGGGGGTCACAGACATCTCCCTCCTGCTGCCCAGTAAGGGGGAGGTGGCCCCCCACACCTTCTGCCGGGTGGAGAAGAACCTCAACACTGGCATAGTGGGTTTGAAGCGCTCTGTTTTTCTATTGTTTTTTAAATTTATTTTTTAACTTAATTCTTCATCTTTCTCCCTCCATCCCTCTCTCTCTCTCACTGTGCTTTGTTGTTTTGGCTCCACAGTGGGGTCCAGCCTTATACCTGTGCTACAAGAGAGCTGTAGCCAAAGCCAATGCCCTAGTCTATGAAGCAGGTGAGTGTAGACTGTTCCATTATGACGGTATCACAGCACTCATTCTGCTGCGTCGCGATATGTGACATTTTAAACAGAGGCCTATTGACCAACTTCTCACAATTAAATACATTTAGAAGCAGAAAGATCTACCAAAAATGAAAGTCTCTCTGTAGTCACTAATCAAAATGGTACTTTTATTAACCGTCTGTCTCTGTGTGTGTGTTTCCCAGGTCTGATCAGTCGGTATCCTGAAGCGGATGTGGAGTCGTTCCCCCTGCCAGAGTCTGTGCCTATGTTCTGCCTGCCCATGGGTGTGACGGTGGAGAGCTGGCCCCTCAACACCAAGTACCAGCTCCCTGTCTTCTCTACCTTCGTCCTCACTAGCGCCTGTGGCGACAAGGTGGGTCCGCCTACCTGCCTTCTCACACACACTCTCCAACACTCTTAACACTGCGCAGTGGCTGAGCTATTGAGTCCATTGGGTTATGTGTTAAGCTGGATAGGAATTTTGATAATATCAGGTGAATGTATAATCTATTGTAGCTCGTTGCAAGTTACCGGTTCAGTCAATTACAACAAATGACAATAACTTAAGATGTCATTATTTGTCAGACATTGAAATACTTCACTCCATCCATGATGCCTGCAGTAACAGTGACAATCATAATGGTAATAGTAAAGTTTCCTAATTCATATTAAATCCATACAACAAGCAAAAATAATTCTAATAAAATGGTCTAATTCTAATATAACGTCCTCTCACTGTCAACTGTATTTACTTTCAGAAAACTTAACATGTAAATATTTGTATGAACATAAGATTCAACAACTGAGACATGAACTTAACAAGTTCCACAGACATGTGACTAACAGAAATGGAATAATGTGTCCCTGAACAAAAGGGTGGTCAAAATCAAAAGTTACAGTCAGTATCTGGTGTGGCCACCAGCTGCATTAATTACTGCAGTGCATCTCCTCCTCATGGACTGCACCAGATTTGCCCGTTCTTGCTGTGAGATGTTACCCCACTCTTCCACCTAGGCACCTGCAAGGGAATGGCCCTAGCCCTCACCCTCCGATCCAACTTGTCCCAGACGTGCTCAATGGGATTGATATCCGGGCTCTTCACTGGCCATGGCAGAACACTGACATTCCTGTCTTGCAGGAAATCACGCACAGAATGAGCAGTATGGCTGGTGGCGTTGTCATGCTGGAGTGTCATGTCAGAATGAGCCTGCAGGAAGGGTACCACTTGAGTGATCCTGTGCAGGTGTTGTTACACGTGGTCTGCCATTGCGAAGTCGATCAGCTGTCCGTCCTGTCTCCCTGTAGCGCTGTATTAGGCATCTCACAGTATGGACATTGCAATTTATTGCCCTGGCCACATCTGCAGTCCTCATGCCTCCTTGCAGCATACTTAAGGCACATTCACGCAGATGAGCAGGGACCCTGGGGGTCTTTCTTTGGTGTTTTTCAGAGTCAGTAGAAAGGCCTCTTTAGTGTCCTAAGTTTTCATAACTGTGACCTTAATTGCCTACTGTCTGTAAGCTGTTAGTGTCTTAACGACCGTTCCACAGGTGCATGTTCATTAATTGTTTAAGGTTCATTGAACAAGCATGGGAAACAGTGTTTAAACCCTTTACAATGAAGTTCTGTGAAGTTATTTGGATTTTTATTAATTATTTTTGAAGACAGGGTCCTGAAAAGGGACATTTATTTTTTTGTTGAGTTTAGTCACTAAAGCTCACCTTTGATTGACCACCCTTTGTTTTTCCGTCTTTCTCTGGACAAATCCTGGACTCGCCAAGCCATGTCCTCTAGCAATCCCTCCATCTTGGCTAGGTATCTACCCTCTACTTCCAGTTTTCTGTATCCATAGGATCTCCCTCTTTCTGATCTCTCTCATCTTGTCCTCTAACCACTCCCTCTCTCTCTTGAACATTCTGTTACATTTCTGTTCAAAAAGGCTTAGGTCCTGTTTTTTCCTCATGTGATCTCCCTCTGCCTTCTGAGGGTGCTTTACTGTTTGGGAGTCAGTGCAGGTTTCACTGTTTGGGAATCAGTGGGAGTCAGTGCAGGTTCCACTGTTTGGGAGTCAGTAGGCGTCAGTGCAGGTTCCACTGTTTGGGAGTCAGTAGGCGTCAGTGCAGGTTCCACTGTTTGGGAGTCAGTAGGCGTCAGTGCAGGTTCCACTGTTTGGGAGTCAGTAGGCGTCAGTGCAGGTTCCACTGTTTGGGAGTCAGTAGGCATCAGTGCAGGTTTCACTGTTTGGGAGTCTGTGCCATCTCTCTCCTTTGTATGGATCTGTTAAGACAAAATGAAACTACTATAAGCCTATTTGGAAATTTAGCTGAGACCACTTTCACATTTGCCTTAACTTGAAATGGAGCAGAAAAGCGAATCAGAAAATGCCCGTGTTTACCGAAGTTGGGCATTGGTGTCTGGTCCTGGAATGACCTTTCTGATGGCAGACAATTTTCTTGTCGTCCTGAAAAAAGAAAAGGTTTCCATATAATCATGCAAACAAGACCATTACATTGATCAAGAATGGTTAGCATATGGCAATAGGCTGTAGTGTTTTGGCAATATTAGATTTTAATTGTTTTTTAAATTCACAGTTATTGGCCTTCTTGGGCGGATAGACGCACTGCGTTAGCGATTCATTACATTTCCCTCTGCCTTCTGTGGGTGTTCCACTGTTTGGGTCACAGAGTCAGTGCAAATGGAACAACACTTAGCCTATATGGAGAGTATAGCCAAGACCACACTCACATTTGCCTTCACTTGAAACAGATCTGAAAAAATGGAAATGCCAGTGCCATAATGAATGTATGGGCTGGTTTACCGAAGATGGGCAGTGATGTCTGGTCCTGGATCTGCCTCTTTCATGGCAGACAGTTTTCTCATCTTCCTGAAAAAAGAAAAGGTTTCAATTATTATTATGACATGGATCAAGAATGATTTGTGTATGGCATGCGATTAAGAATTTCAGATTAGGTTAGCATGTTTTTAAAGGTTTTTTAAGCTTTTTTTAACTCACAGTTATTGGCATTCGTTGAGGGATAGATGACACACTCCGTCCGCAAGTCATAATGTCCCTCTCTGCATTCTGAGAGTAGTCCACTTTTTGGGACACAGTCAGTGCCATCTCTCTCTTTTGTATGGATCTGTTAAGACAATGAAATAACTGTTTATTTCATTTCATGTTTACTGTAGATTGAAAGTTGAGGCGGAACCAGGTGTAAAAATAAATAAATAACTTTTCAGAAAATGTCAGTGTTCCTCCATACTGTATTAACCAATGAGTATAAGGGCTGGTTTGTCCAAATTGGGCAGTGGCGTCTGATCCTGGATCTGTGCCTCTCACGCAGACAGATTTCTCATCCTCCTGAAAATAGAATGTTTTATTACCATGAACATGACATGGGTCAGGAATTATTTGCATATGGCATCAGATTAAGAAATCTAAGATTAGGCTATTGTGTTAAAACAACATTTTCGTGTGATTTTTATTTATTTTTTACTTACAGATCTTCCCCTTCTTCGAGGGACACACTCACTACGTCCACAATTCATTATGTCCTTTTCTGCCTTCTGAGGGTGTTTCACTGTTTGGGTCACAGAGTCAGTGCCTTCTCTCCTTTGTATGGACAAAATTAAACAACTCTCAGCCAAGACCACTCAAATTTGCTTTCATTTGAAACAGAACTGAAAAAGTTTATTACAGAACGTTTGTGTTACTAATAAGTACAGTCTTATGTATTGGCTGGTTTACCAATGTAGGGCAGTGGCATCTAGCCCTGGATCGACCTCTCGCACGGCTGACAATTTTCTCTTCATCAGAAACTGCAGTTCTTCAGGACATGGATTTTTCACAGACTGACGATTTTGGAATATGATGTTCCATCGATTTTGTTTGATGATATAGTAATCATCACTATGCTAACTCAGAACTCATCTGATTATGATTAGGGAATAGCGTCATGAGTTGATGACATCACAATCACAAGGTATATCTCACTGATCATCCCCAAAGCCAACACCTAATTTGGCCGCCTTTCCTTCCAGTTCTCTGCTGCCAGTGGCTGGAACGAATTGCAAAAATTGCTGAAGTTGAAGACTTTTATTTCCCTCAACAACTTTAAACATCTGAGCAGCTCACTGCAGCTGTACATAGTCCATCTGTAAATAGCCCACCCAATCTACCTACCTCATCCCCTTACTGTTTTTATTTTATTTACTTTTCTGCTCTTTTGCACACCAGTATCTCTACTTGCACATCATCATCTGCTCATTTATCACTCCAGTGTTAATCTACTAAATTCTAATTATTCGCTCCTATGGCCTATTTATTGCCTACCTCCTCATGCCTTATGCACACAGTGTATTTAGACTTTCTTTTCTCTACTGTGTCATTGACCTGTTTGTGTTATTGGCTTGTTTATTGTTTACTCCATGTGTAACTCTGTGTTGTTGTCTGTGTCACACTGCTTTGCTTTATCTTGGCCAGGTCGTAGTTGCAAATGAGAACTTGTTCTCAACTAGCCTACCTGGTTAAATAAAGGTGAAATATATATATTTTTAAATGACACCCCAGTGAGGAGTATGTTGCTAATTCTATGGTTGCGACAACAAAAACAAATTCTAGAACCAAATGGGCTGAAGTATTTCTAATTCTACAAAATTCCATGACCTACAGTGGCTGACAAGGTTCACAAATACACACTCACAAAGAAATGCATATCAAGTGTGATATATGAACATTGACAGGTTCTAATGTTGATAAATACCAACTATCTGTTGATTGAGTTGTGCGTAGTTATTTACCAATGCAGCTATTCAATATCATGCTTGCCTACTTAAATTACAAGTTTTAAATTGGCCCACTATATAGACTTTGTCTGCGACAGCAGCAAGAAGCTATAAAAACAACAAAAACATTGAGATGCAAATGACTCCAGTATGAACTCACTCACAGTTTAATTTAAAAAAATATATCTAGCATTTGCTAAATGCTAACTGTTCACACAGTTCAAAGCATCTAGCGTTCGCTGAATCCTTCGTTTTTAACATTCCCGTTTCTCTTCCCGCCCCAGGTTTACGGTGCTGCCATCCAGTTCTACGAGGCGTTCCCACGGGAGTGCCTCTCAGAGCGGCAGAGCGTCCGTCTGGGCCTGGTGAGCGTGGTGGACCGGCGGCCTATCGCCAACCGCACCCTGCAGGTGAAGAAGAGCGTGTGTGTTCTCTCCCACTGGCCCTTCTTCACCGTCTTCCAGAAGTTCCTCACCTTCGTCTACCGATACTCCATCTCCGGACCCCACGTGCTGCCCCTCGAGAAGTCAGTGGCCCTTCATGGCAAATATCAGCTATGTGTCTTTATGAACCTAAACTGGCTGATCTAGTGGCTAACAAACCGTAGTCCTATTGGCTGTTGATTGATGTTATGGTTGGTTGATTTATTAACAGGAACTCTGCTCTCTCCAGGCACATCTCCAGCTTCATGCACAACGTCCCGTTCCCTTCCCCTCAGCGGCCTCGCATCCTAGTGCAGGTAGGGACACCTGTCTTTAACTCAATTCACATTCTCTTATCTTTATTCCTTATTAACACATCAAAGCACTTGAAAGAATCAGAAAGGTGGAATGGAAAACCTTGCTAAGCATTGGTTTAGCTCAGGGCTATACAGAAGGCAGCATTAAAACTGCTAATTCAAGTAAGGCATGACTGTGATTATTAGTTGAGTCATGTGTTAGTGCTAGTTTAGAACAAAAGCTTGCTTGCTCTGTGTGTGTTTGTATATGCCTGTGTGTGTGTGTGTGTTTACAAGCGGAAACTCCGCTTGAGTTCTATTTGAACTTGACACCAGTAGCATTGTGGTGTTTGTCACTAAAGATTTGACTTCCTCCCCCACAGGAAATGGGTGTTGAATTAATTGATGGTTTCACTGGTTAGTGTGTGCAGATGGACAGGGTAAAAATAACACCCAATCAAAACAATCTATAATTTTCTGTGGATTTAAAATAATTTCACATCACTGAATGATCCTTCCGGCACTAGAAAGTAGAGACAGTTGTTTAAGTTGTTTGTGGTTTTCTCAAACTCAAATCGAGTCAAATGAGGCTTTTCAAACTTGATTCCTTTTGGCTTGTTTCAAATCAACATCAACATTGGTGAATGGTGGTCTATGAAATTGAAGCATGGCTGAACTTTCTTCCTTAGACCTGTAGATTATTGTCCACCATGTTGGTTTATTAATGAAAAATGTGTGTGTGTCATTTCAGCTCTCCCCCTATGACAACCTTCTCCTCTGTCAGCCTGTCTCCTCCCCCTTACTGCTCAGGTCAGTACAGTAAATATGCATTAGGTCGAGTCGCAATAAACTATGTGGTGGAATGAGTTATTTTGCGCTAGGAGCTATCACTCCAACAATGGCTTAGTTTCCCCTGAGGGATTTCTAGTATCATATTGAAGTGAATCCATGAAAACAATAATGAATTGATAAATAGGCTGTTCTTTTCTGTCTGTAGTGGTGCTAGCTTTGTGAAGCTGCTGCAGAACCTGGGCCCTGAGAACGCCTGTGTCCTGCTGCTGGCCGTGCTGACGGAGCACAAACTACTGCTACACTCCCTCCGCCCCGACGTCCTCACCTCTGTCAGCGAGGCCCTGGTGTCTGTGAGTTACACACACGCCAAACCTACACCCACGTATGCAATCACACACACACCGCCACACACACAAAGACATATACGTACACACACACTCATTCCAATCAAAGAATGCACTCTATCCCTCCAGATGACGTTCCCTCTGCGTTGGCACTGCCCGTACATACCCCTGTGCCCGCTGCGGCTAGCAGACGTACTGTGTGCCCCCATGCCCTTCATCGTGGGCGTCCACTCCAGCTACTTTGACCTCTATGACCCCCCTACTGACGTGGTGTGTGTTGACCTGGACACCAACACCATCTTTCAGTGAGTACACTGACCTTGAAGGACCTGGCCCAGGATGCAACTGATGGAAGAGGAAGCAACAAAACCAAACATATGCACGTTTGAAAGGATGAAATCCATAGTTTTGTTTTCTCTTCTCCTGCAGAGCAGAGGACAAGAAGCCGTTGTCATGGCGATCACTACCAAGGAAGCATGGCAAGATGCTGGTGAATACCCTCACCAACTTGATGAAGACTCTGGAGAAAAGTGGGTGATGGCTGGAGACTCCATGCATGACATACATTCTCTTCTCATCTCCCTTCTGTCAATCATTTTACATCTTCTAGTCTACTTATTCTGAAGCCCATCTAGGGACCGATGCTGGAATATGAGTACAAGCTGAAACATATTGGTGCAATACATCTGACTCTTGATAATTCAATGTGCCAATCCTTTTTATCTTCATAATTTTATATTTGTGCCTTTCTCCACCACTATCCCCATTTCCCTCACTTTTCCTCTCCCCCCTCCCCACATTCCCCTCCATCAGTCTACACCACTGGCCAAGAGGAGGCCACCCTGGAGTTCCTGCTGACGGACTATGACCTGATCTACGGGCGTCAGAAGCAGCTGGAGCTGGAGATCCAGGAGGCCTTCCTGCGCTTCATGAGCTGCTTGCTGAGGGGCTACCGTGCCTACCTGCTGCCCATCACCCAGGCCCCCTCAGACAGGACCACCGACTGCAGCTCCCTCTTCAACCTGCAGGGTCAGTGGGGGGGGTGACTGCGTGACTCATAACTCACAAAACAATTTACACAAGTGGCCACAAATATTATATAACTTTCTAGCTGAGTACGTGTGTGTGGGTGTTTTACCGCACCTACGAAGCTAGTGTTTTAATGTGTGAAGTTAACCACTCCCTGGCTCTTGCAGGCTTCCTGAAGTCTCGTGAACGCACCCACCAGAAGTTCTACACCCAGCTGACCAGGACCCAGATGTTCACTCAGTTCATCGAGGAGTGCTCATTCGTCAGTGACTGCCACGCCTGTCTGGAGTTCTTCGACGAGTGTGTCCAGAAGGTCAATATCACATCTTCGTGTTTTACAGGATGTTTAGTGATGCACCATATCTTATGGAAGCTTTTAGTGTGTTGATTCTAATACTGAAACCGGATGAGCATTTTTGTTTTTGTGCAGCTAATGGAAATGTGTGTGATCCATTCCTGCCCTCTATGTTGTCAATGTTTGTGTCTACCTGTGTATATATGTGGTGTGTGTAAGCAGTCGGATGTGGAGAAGCCTGAGGAGGTGCGTCTGATAGACCTGGACGAGGCCCACAGTGGGGAGCACACGGTATTCATCATGCCCCCAGAGGAACCCCAGGAACCAGACGGTTCAGAGTGCCCCACTCACTACAGGTAACACAGGCAGTACATATAAATCAAATCAAATTTATTTATATAGCCCTTCGTACATCAGCTGATATCTCAAAGTGCTGTACAGAAACCCAGCCTAAAACCCCAAACAGCAAGCAATGCAGGTGTAGAAGCACGGTGGTTAGGAAAAACTCCCTAGAAAGGCCAAAACCTAGGAAGAAACCTAGAGAGGAACCAGGCTATGTGGGGTGGCCAGTCCTCTTCTGGCTGTGCCGGGTAGAGATTATAACAGAACATGGCCAAGATGTTCAAATGTTCATAAATGACCAGCATGGTCAAATAATAATAAGGCAGAACAGTTGAAACTGGAGCAGCAGCACGGCCAGGTGGACTGGGGACGGCAAGGAGTCATCATGTCAGGTAGTCCTGGGGCATGGTCCTAGGGCTCAGGTCCTCCGAGAGAGAGAAAGAAAGAGAATTAGAGAGAGCATATGTGGGGTGGCCAGTCCTCTTCCGGCTGTGCCGGGTGGAGATTATAACAGAACATGGCCAAGATGTTCAAATGTTCATAAATGACCAGCATGGCCGAATAATAATAAGGTAGAACAGTTGAAACTGGAGCAGCAGCACGGCCAGGTGGACTGGGGACAGCAAGGAGTCATCATATCAGGTAGTCCTGGGGCATGGTCCTAGGGCTCAGGTCCTCCGAGAGAGAGAATTAGAGAACGCACACTTAGATTCACACAGGACACCGAATTGGACAGAAGTACTCCAGATATAACAAACTGACCCCAGCCCCCCGACACATAAACTACTGCAGCATAAATACTGGAGGCTGAGACAGGAGGGGGGGGTCAGGAGACACTGTGGCCCCACCCGAGGACACCCCCGGACAGGGCCAAACAGGAAGGATATAACCCCACCCACTTTGCCAAAGCACAGCCCCCACACCACTAGAGGGATATCTTCAACCACCAACTTACCATCCTGAGACAAAGCTGAGTATAGCCCGCAAAGATCTCCGCCATGGCACAAACCAAGGGGGGGTGCCAACCCAGACAGGATGACCACATCAGTGAATCAACCCACTCAGGTGACGCACCCCTTCCAGGGACGGCATGAGAGAGCCCCAGTAAGCCAGTGACTCAGCCCCTGTAATAGGGTTAGAGGCAGAGAATCCCAGTGGAAAGAGGGGAACCGGCCAGGCAGAGACAGCAAGGGTGGTCCGTTGCTCCAGAGCCTTTCCGTTCACCTTCCCACTCCTGGGCCAGACTACACTCAATCATATGACCCACTGAAGAGATGAGTCTTCAGTAAAGACTTAAAGGTTGAGACCGAGTTTGCGTCTCTGACATGGGTAGGCAGACCGTTCCATAAAAATGGAGCTCTATAGGAGAAAGCCCTGCCTCTAGCTGTTTGCTTAGAAATTCTAGGGACAATTAGGAGGCCTGCGTCTTGTGACCGTAGCGTACGTGTAGGTATGTACGGCAGGACCAAATCAGAGAGATAGGTAGGAGCAAGCCCATGTAATGCTTTGTAGGTTAGCAATAAAACCTTGAAATCAGCCCTTGCTTTGACAGGAAGCCAGTGTAGGGAGGCTAGCACTGGAGTAATATGATCAAATTTTTTGGTTCTCGTCAGGATTCTAGCAGCCGTATTTAGCACTAACTGAAGTTTATTTAGTGCTTTATCCGGGTAGCCGGAAAGTAGAGCATTGCAGTAGTCTAACCTAGAAGTGACAAAAGCATGGATTAATTTTTCTGCATCATTTTTGGACAGAAAGTTTCTGATTTTTGCAATGTTACGTAGATGGAAAAAAGCTGTCCTTGAAATCGTCTTGATATGTTCTTCAAAAGAGAGATCAGGGTCCAGAGTAACGCCGAGGTCCTTCACAGTTTTATTTGAGACGACTGTACAACCATTAAGATTAATTGTCAGATTCAACAGAAGATCTCTTTGTTTCTTTAGCAGGGTATGTGTTAACTAAGCTTCTCAGAGCAGGGCTGGGACTGGGATGAGTTTAGTCTTTTAAATGATAAAGAATAAGAGGGTTGATTTGATTCTAGATGAGCACAAATAAGGGCCCGACACTTTATACTGTCTGATGCTGTGACCAGTGACGGCGTGTTTGTCTGTTTACAGCTATGAGACGTTCCCTGTGCTCTGCATGGATCTGTTTGACCAGCCTCAGGACCAGCTACGTGTCCCTACCAAGGGGAGTGCCCCCAGCAGCCCTGCCCCGCGACGGACTAAACAGGTACAGACCCCAACCGCCGCACCAGAGCCCCAATGCAACCCCACTGAAAGCCAACAACCACAGTAAATCCACTTTATCAAAACCACTAGGAACTATACAATAATAAAGAGGCTGACTCACGCTGTTTAATTTCAATCTTTATTATTTTATTAAGAGCATTACTCTGCCAGCAAATCAAAATGTATTAGCATCAATCAACTTGATCTGTTCAAGACTCCCCAGTTAGCTTTATGATAACCCAGTTTTCCACAGCTAAAGAGGGAACATGCTTCACTGTTTTTCTGTGCCATTTGAATTTAATGAGCATTCATATTTCATTCTTCATTCAATATTTAAAAGCAGAAGCACAGTGGCGGCTGTGTATTTTGGGTGAATACCCCAAGCACCCTTCGGGGTTGTTAAGTTTGCCTTCTAGGACACATAGGAACCACATTATTACAGCTTTAGTAAATCTAGATTGGATGACCTAACAACTCTGTATCCCCCTCTCTCCTTTAGGAGATTAAGCTGGCACAGAAGCGGGCACAGATATACTCGGCAGTGCCCGACATGTGGTCCAAATGCCTGCTGGGCCACTGCTATGGTCTGTGGTTCATATACCTGCCCACCTTTGTGCGGGCGGAGAGTGCCAAGGTGCGTGCCTTGCAAACGGCATACGAGGTGCTCAAGCACATGGAGACCAGGAAGGTGGTACTACCGGATGAGGTGTGTTACAGGATCCTGATGCAGCTGTGTGGGCAGTACGGGCAGCCTGTGCTCGCTGTTAGGGTACTTCTGGAGATGAAGAAAGCTGGGATCACACCCAACACCATCACCTATGCATACTACAACAAGGTGAGACATTATTTACTTCAATTAAAAGTTTAACCCCGTCTGTGATCTCATCTGTAAGTGTTTGTATTTTTTTTTCCATATTGACTCACCTCTGGCTCGGCCCGCTCTCCTCAGGCAGTGCTGGAGAGCAAGTGGCCCTCTACCAATCAGGGTGGTCGTCTACGCTGGGCCAAGTTGCGTAACGTTCTGATGGCCGTGGCGCAGTTCAGACAGCCAGTCAGACAATGGCAGAAAAGTGGTTCAGCAGGCTCGCGGACAGGTCAGGACATTATTTATTTGATGTTTTACTATTGTTTGTAACAAAAATTGTCATTGGTTTTAGTGGCCTTTTTAATGGTTTGAAAAACAAACATTATATATGTAAAAACAGAGGTGAAACATGTTTTGTCTTTTTAAAAAGATACAATGGACAGTAACCAACGATCCCGCCCACAATCTAACCTGATTCGTCAGTCCAGCTGGAGCGGCCTTAGTGAAAGCTCCAGCCACGAATCGCTGACGGGGTCTATGGTGAAGAGCAACAGCCTGAACAGCATGAGAGGCTCAACAGACAGTGAGTGATGGATATCTATTATATAGAAATAGCACTGTCATTGGAATGTTATACACTGCTCAAAAAAATAAAGGGAACACTTAAACAACACAATGTAACTCCAATTCAATCACACTTCTGTGAAATCAAACTGTCAACTTAGGAAGCAACACTGACTGACAATACATTTCACATGCTGTTGTGCAAATGGAATAGACAACAGGTGGAAATTATAGGCATTTAGCAAGACACCCCCAATAAAGGAGTGGTTCTGCAGGTGGTGACCAGACCACTTCTCAGTTCCTATGCTTCCTGGCTGATGTTTTGGTCACTTTTGAATGCTGGCGGTGCTTTCACTCTAGTGGTAGCATGAGACGGGGTCTACAACCCACACAAGTGGCTCAGGTATTGCAGCTCATCCAGGATGGAACATTAATGCGAGCTGTGGCAAGAAGGTTTGCTGTGTCTGTCAGCGTAGTGTCCAGAGCATGGAGGCGCTACCAGGAGACAGGCCAGTACATCAGGAGACGTGGAGGAGGCCGTAGGAGGGCAACAACCCAGCAGCCGGACCGATACCTCCGCCTTTGTGCAAGGAGGAGCAGGAGGAGCACAGAGAGAGCCCTGCAAAATGACCTCCAGCAGGCCACAAATGTGCATGTGTCTGCTCAAACGGTCAGAAACAGACTCCATGAGGGTGGTATGAGAGTCCTACGTCCACAGGTGGGGGTTGTGCTTACAGTCCAACAACGTGCAGGACGTTTGGCATTTGCCAGAGAACACCAAGATTGGCAAATTCGCCACTGGCGCCCTGTGCTCTTCACAGATGAAAGCATGTTCACACTGAGCACGTGACAGACGTGACAGAGTCTGGAGAAGCCGTGGAGAACGTTCTGCTGCCTGCAACATCCTCTAGCATGACCGGTTTGGCGGTGGGTCAGTCATGGTGTGGGGTGGCATTTCTTTGGGGGGCCGCACAGCCCTCCATGTGCTCGCCAGAGGTAGCCTGACTAACATTAGGTACCGAGATGAGATCCTCAGACCCCTTGTGAGACCATATGCTGGTGCGGTTGGCCCTGGGTTCCTCCTAATACAAGACAATGCTTGACCTCATGTGGCTGGAGTGTGTCAGCAGTTCCTGCAAGAGGAAGGCATTGATGCTATGGACTGGCCCGCCCGTTCCCCAGACCTGAATCCAATTGAGCATATCTGGGACATCATGTCTCGCTCCATCCACCAACGCCACGTTGCACCACAGACTGTCCAGGAGTTGGTGGATGCTTTAGTCCAGGTCTGGGAGGAGATCCCTCAGGAGACCATCCGCCACCTCATCAGGAGCATGCCCAGGCGTTGTAGGGAGGTCATACAGGCACATGGAGGCCACACACACTACTGAGCCACATTTTGACTTGTTTTAAGGACATTACATCAAAGTTGGATCAGCCTGTAGTGTGGTTTTCCACTTTAATTTTGAGTGTAACTCCAAATCCAGACCTCTATGGGTTGATAAAATTGATTTCCATTGATGATTTTTGTGTGATTTTGTTGTCAGCACATTCAAATATGTAAAGAAAAAAGTATTTAATAAGAATATTTAATTCATTCAGATCTAGGATGTGTTATTTTAGTGTTCCCTTTATTTTTTTGAGCAGTGTATAATGGCATTGAGGAGTACACCAACTCAGTCACCAGCTTCATCAACATCATCCCCACAGTGACCATATGTACATATCCCAGCCAGAAGCCATGGATTACAGGCAACATCTGCGCCGAGTTAAATGCAGCCTTTTTCAAGAAGCAGGACACTAATCCGGATGCTTATAAGAAATCCCCCTATGCCCTCAGACGAACCATCAAACAGGCAAAGCAACAATACAGGACAAAGATTGAATCCTACTACACCAGCTCTGACACTCGTTGGATATGGCAGGGCTGGCAAACTATTACAAACTACAAAGTGAAACCCAGCCGCGAGCTGCCCAATGGCATGAGCCTACCAAATGTGCTAAATGCCTTTCATGCTCGCTTCAAAGCAAAAAACACTGGAACATGCATGAGAGCACCAGCTTTTCCGGACGACTGTGTGATAACACTCTCCGTAGCCAATGTGAGCAAGACCTTTAAACGGGTCAAGATTCACAAGCCTTTGGGCCATATGGATTACCAGGACGTGTACTCAAAGCATGCACGGACCAACTGGCAAGTGTCTTGATTTACATTTTCAACCTCTCCATGACCAAGTCTGTAATATCTGCATATTTCTAGCAGACCACCATAGTCTCTGTGCCCAAGAACACAAAGTTAACCTTCCTAAATGACTTCCGCCCCGTAGCACTGACGTCGGTAGCCATGAAGTACTTTGAAAGGCTGGTCATGGCTTACATCAACACCATCATCCTGGAAACCTTAGACCCACTCAATTTTGCATACTGACCCATCCGATCCACAGACAATGCAATCTCAGTTGCACTCCACACTGCCATTTCCCACCTGGACAAAAGGAACACATATGTGAGAATGCTGTTCATTGACTACAGCTCAGCGTTCAACACCATAGTTCCCATAAAGCTCATCACTAAGCTAAGGACCCTGGGACTAAACACCTTCCTCTGCAACTGGATCCTGGACTTCCTGACAAGCCATCCCCAGGTGGTAAGGGTAGGCAACAACACATCTGCCACGCTGATCCTCAACACGGGGGCTGCTCAGGGGTGCATGCTTAGTCCCCTCCTGTACTCCCCGTTCACCCACAAATGCATGGCCAAGCACAAATCCAAAACCATCATTAAGTTTGCTGATGACACAACAGTGGTAGGCCTGATCACCAACAGCGATGAAACAGCCTATAGGGAGAAGGTGAGAGACATGGCAGTGTGTGTGTGTGAGCAAGACAAAGCTGATCGTGGACTACAGGAAAAGGAGGGCATAACACTACCCCGTTGACATCGACGGGGCTGTAGTGGAGCAGGTCGAGAGTTTCAAGTTCCTTGGTGTCCACACCACCAACAAACTATCATGGTCGAAACACACCAAGACAGTCGTGAAAAGGGCATGACATCGCCTTTTCCCCCTAAGCAAACAGTGTCAGAGGAAGGCCCAAAAAATGGTCAAAGACTCCAGTTACCCAAGTCATAGACTGTTCTCTCTGCCTACCACATGGCAAGCGGTACCAGAGCACCAAGTCTAGGTCCAAAAACATCCTTAATAGCTTCTACCCCCAAGCTATAAGACTGCTGAACAATAAATCAAATGGCCACTCTGACTATTTCCATTGACACCCCCACTCCCCCTTTGTTTTTACACTGTCTATTAGCTGTTTATTATCTACGCATAGTCACTTTACCAGGACCTGCATGTACAAATTACCTCGACTAACCTGTACCCCCGCACATTGACTCGGTACCGGTACCCCCAATATATAGCCTCGTTATTGCTATTTTATTGTTACTTTATTTAGTAAATAATTTCTTAACTCTATTTCTTTAACTACATTGTTGGTTAAAGGCTTTCGAGTAAGCATTTCACGGTATTTTGTTGTATTTGGCGCATTGGATTTGGTTTAATGTTTAATGTAACATAACACTCTCATCAAACAGCTGTGTCTGTTTGGGAACCACCCTCCTAACAATTTCCACCCCACAGAGTCTAAGCTCTCAATGAAGGCGGTGCTCCGGAACGCAGGTGCCAATGGCTGCAGTGATCCCACCTCCCGTAAACCCCCCGTGGGGCCACGAGACACCTCCACCCCTTCTCCCTTTCCCCCTAGTGGTGTCCTGGTGCGCCGCGACCAGGTGTGCCTGTCCACCTTCTACAAAGACTGTGCCGAGACGGCCGACTCTGACCCTGACTGCAGCTGCCAGCCTGGGGAGAGAGACGGCAGGTGAGGGGGTGGAGAAGCTGGGACTGATATGTTCTGGTATGTTTTTGGATTACAGTTTGAATATCGCTTTGATATACTATAAGAGTATATCTCCCATTCCTCTGTTCTCAATGTAGGCCACCTGGGCCTAGAGACACTGTGAGCCGCAAGGCCGTGGACGAGAACTACAACCATGTGTCACCACCGAGTCGGGGCAGCCTGACGGGGAAACTGCAGCAGCTGCTCACGCCTACTCGCCATCGAGTCTCGGGGCGGCGGGCCGCCAGTGTAGACGCCCGGCGCTCGGGGGGAGAAAACGGGCCTGTGAGCCTGGTGTCAGAACAGAGACAGTCCCGAAAAGCCCAGGTGGCTGAGAGCCTACTGAAGGCTAAGGAGAGGCTCTACAATGCTACCTCTGAGGTGAGGGGACAACATGTGGGTGGTTGTAGCTTATAGTGTAACTACACTGTATTGGCCATCTGATTTAGTTTACTGTGGTAAAATACATTTGTAGATGTAGGGAGAGTTATCAAACCTGTCAAAACATGCTTAATGTTCCACCATCCTTTTCCTCTGTAGAGTTCTCTGTCGGTGGGGAGTGACGTTGACCTCCCTGACACCACCAATTTGGCCTTTCCTCTCCGCAAGTCCTGGGACACCAACCAAGAGGGAGCGGGACTACAGGTGTTGATGTCGAGCTGCTCCTTGTGTCGGAGCTGTAACTCCCTGGTCTATGATGAGGAGATAATGGCCGGGTGGACGTCTGACGACTCCAACCTCAACTCCAGCTGTCCCTTCTGCTCGACCACCTTCGTCCCCCTTCTCAACGCTGAGATCTGTGACCTAGGACCCGTCAGCAGGTAGGACTACTCCTCTCATCATAACATCACCCTAACGTTTGTGTGTATCCCAAATGGCACCCTATTCCCTATATAGTGCACTACTTTTGACCAGGGCCCGTAGAAGTCAAAATCCCTTCATTTTGACTCCTATTCTTATTCCTATTCTTTTCTGTCTATTCAGGGCCATGTACAGTCCTCACCATATGTATTTGGAAAGTGAAGCAGTTTTACTGTCTAAATACAAATGGTGAGGACTGTGTCATGTATGGTGAGGACTGTGTCATGTATGGTGAGGACTGTGTCATGTATGGTGAGGACTGTGTCATGTATGGTGAGGACTGTATGATTCTTAAACTGAATGAACGTTAGACTTTTTTATCACCCAATCCTTTCAATTTGACTAACAAAGCACTCACCATAGCCTGGAACGTACCAACTGGAACACGGAGGATGAGGTGGAGAGCGCAGCCAAGCCCCCTGGTGGCCAGGAGGCCATCCTGGGTCACAACGGTGTGAGTGAGGACTCCAGTTCTGAGACCAGCAGTTATTCTGAGACCAGCAGCGCTACCATGGTACTCTACCAACACTGGTTTATTTCTCATCTTTATCTGTTGGCTTCTGGGAAATATTCAGTCTTGCTATACCCACAGTTAACGTGTTATTGACTCCAGGGTTCATCGGTGGGCGAGTCTCCCCAGGTGACGGTGGCCTACCTGAGCCCATTGGTGCTGCGCAAGGAGCTTGAGAGCCTGCTGGAGAACGAGGGTGAGGCGGTGCTGGCACAGGGCCAGCTCCTGGACAGCCATTCCATCATCTTCTGGAACCTAGTGTGGTACTTCCATCGCCTGGGCCTGCCTAGCAACCTGCTGCAGCTGGTTCGCTCCTCACCGCTGGCCAACCAACTAGCACAGGTAACTCTGCTCCCAGGCTTCTCTTGGGGCCTAGTGATGAATTATTAGTATGTTACAATACATAATGTCCTCATTCTAATGTTGAGCTCCTGTCTGTGTGTATGTCAGACTTCAGAGAACTCAGCAGTGAGGGTGAGGCTGCTGTGGGACACACTGACACCTGACACAGACCACTGGCCCCCCCTCTACATCCTGTGGAGGATACACAGTAAGATACACATGTTATTCACAAGGAAATACTCAGATGATACAGGATAAGATCCTTTCATGAATTACAGATCTCTCTTTCTCTCTCTCTCTCAGGTGGCGTACCCATGCGGAACCACAGCTGGCGGAGGCACAACCACCCCTTCACCCTGGCCTTCCTGGAGGAAGTGCTGCGCTGGGTCGGCATGAACGAGATACACAAGGGAATCACCCTCTTCCTGGAAACCATTGCTAAGCAACCGGGCACGCCCAAGATACAAAGGTGAGTGCAGGAAATGGCCTCTGAATCATCAGTTGTTGATTTACATTTTTTGTTTGTGTGAGTAATAGTGGCTTCAGAAATTATTCACACCCCTTGACTTTTTCCACGTTTTGTTGTTATACTCAGAATTTTAAATGGATTAAAAAAATGTTTTTAAATGTACCTGCCCTACACACAATTCCCCATATTGTCAAAGTTTTTCAAAATTCTACAAATTAATTAAAAATGAAAAGCTGGGCCTCCCGGATGGTGCAGTGGTTAAGGGCTGTGCCTTCAGAGACTGGGTTCACGCCCAGGCTCTGTCGTAACCGGCCGCGGCCGGGAGGTCCTTGGGGCGACGCACAATTGGCCTAGCGTCGTTGCCTGGGTTAGGGAGGGTTTGGCCGGTAGGGATATCCTTGTCTCATCGCGCACCAGCGACTCCTGTGGTGGGCCGGGCGCAGTGCGCGCTAACCAGGTTGCCAGGTGCACGGTGTTTCCTCCGACACATTGGTGCGGCTGGCTTCCGGGTTGGTTGCGCACTGTGTTAAGAAGCAGTGCGGCTTGGTTGGGTTGTGTATCGGAGGACGCATGACTTTCAACCTTCATCTCTCCTGAGCCCGTACGGGAGTTGTAGCGATGAGACAAGATAGTAGCTACTAAAACAATTGGATACCACGAAATTGGGGAGAAAACAGGATAAAATTTAAAATGAAAAAAAAAAAAATAATTAAGAATAATGTTATGGCAAGCCTAAATATACTGAACAAAAATATTAACACAACATGTAGTGTTGGTCCCATGTTTCATGAGCTGAAATAAACCATCCCAGAAATTATCTATATGCACAAAAGCAAATTTCTCTAAAATGTTGTGCACAAATTTGTTTATATCCCTGTTAGTGAGCAATTATCATTTGACAAGATATGCCACACCTGTCAGGTGGATAGACTATCAAGAAGTTGATTAAACAGCATAATCACTACACAGGTGCACCATGTGCCCAGGACAATGAAAGGCCACTCTAAAATGTGCCGTTGTCACACAACACAATGCCACAGATGTCTCAAGTTTTGAGAGAGGGTGCAATTGGTATGCTGACTGCAGGAATGTCCACTGTTGCCAGAGAATTGAATGTTAATTTCTCTACCATTAGCTGGCTCCGACATCGTTTTAGAGAATTTGACAGTACGTCCAACCGGCCTCACAACCACAGACCACATGTAACCACTCCTGCCCAGGACCTCCACATCCGACTTCTGAGGAGTATTTCTGTCTGTAATAAAGTCCTTTTGTCGGGAAAAACTCATTCTGATTGGCTGGGCCTGGCTCCCCAGTGGGTGGGCCTATCTATAGATTAGGGCCTAATTTATTTATTTCAATTGACTGATTTCCTTATATGAACTGTAAACTCAGTAAAATCATTGAAAATGTTGCATGTTGTGTTTATACAGGCTAAGTTCATGAGTAAAAATGTTGAATGAATAGTGTTTAACATGATTTTTGGTACCTCATCTCTGTACCCCACACATACTGTAAGGTCCCTCAGTTGAGCAGTGAATTTTAAACACAGATTAAATAACAAAGACCAGAAAGGTTTTGCAATGCCTCGCAAAGAAGGGCACCTATTGGTAGATGGGTAAAACATTTAAAATATAACACTGAATATTCTTGATGAAGTTAATAATTACACTTTGGAAGGTGTATCAGTAAACCCAGTCACTACAAAGATACAGGGGTCCTTCCTAACTCAGTTGTCAGAGAGAAAGGAAACCACTCAGGGATTTTCCCATGAGGCCAATGGTGACTTTAAAACAGTTTGAGTGTAATGGCTGTGATAGGAAAAAACAGAATGGATCAACAACATTGTAGTTACTGTGCAATATTAACCTAATTGACATTGTGAAAAGAAGGAATCTTGTACATAATAAAAATATTCCAAAACATGCATCTTATTTGCAACAAGGCATTAAAGTAGTACTGCAAAAAATATGGCAAAGCAATTCACTTTTGTATTGAATACAAAGTGTTATGTTTGGGGCAAATCCAATACAACACATTACTGAGTACCACTCTCCCTATTTTCAAGCATAGTTGTGGCTGCATCATGATATGGGAATGATTGTAATCATTAAGGACTGGGAAGTTTTTCAGGATACAAAAGAAACGGAATGGAGCTAAGCACAGAGGAAAACCTGGTTGTCTGCTTTTCACCCAGACACTGGGAGAAGAATTTACCTTTCAGCAGGATAATAACCTTAAACACAAGGCCAAATATACACTGGAGTTGTTTACCAAGAAGACAGTGAATGTTCCTGAGTGGCCGAGTTACAGTTTTGACTTAAATCTACTTGAAAATCTATGGCAAGACCTGAAAATGGTTGTCTAGCAATGATCAGCAAACTTAACAGATCTTAAAGAATTTTGAAAAGAATGAGCAAATGTTGCACAATCCAGGTGTGGAAAGCGCTTTCAGATTTACCTAGAAAGACTCATAGCTGTAACAGCTGCCAAAAAGGCTTCTACAAAGTATTGACTCAGGGGTATGAATACTTATGAAAATGAGAATTCTGTATTTAATTTTCAATATATTGGCAAACATTTCTAAACATGGTTTCAGTTTGTCATTATTGGGTATTGTGTGTAGATGGGTGAAAAAAATCAATTTAATCCATTTTGACTTCAGGCTGTAACACAACATAATGTGGAATAAGTTGAGGGGTATGAATACTCTACTTTGTCAAGGCAATGTTTTGGTTATGTGATTGCACAATTGTGATTGATAGTACTTTGTGTTGTGTGTCCAGGAGTCTGTACAGAGAGATGCTCTTCCTCACACTGGCTGCCATGGGTAGAGATCACGTTGGTAAGCAGCCTTTTCAAGACACTTTAAACACAGTTGGAGTACTAGAACTTCAGTAAAGGTTTCAGACCAACCAGGCTTATTGCTTAAAGCACTTTCTCTGTCTTTTAGCTGCGTTTGATAAGAAATACAAGGCCGCGTACCAACGGCTGAGTGGCTCCTTGGGGCGCGGGGAGCTCCGCAGGAAGCGAGCCCAGCCACCTAGCCTCAAGGCTGTGGACTGCAGACGGAGCTTCCTGCTGCCCCTCGAGTGCTGATACCACCTCCAGCCTCTACCCACTCCAATCCAGATCCGCCCCCATCGCTGCTTCCTCCACTCCCTCGGAACACTGATACCCAGCTGCCAAGAAGAGTGGATGAGAAAAGCTAGACAGAAAAAATTCTGCCTTCAACTTTCACTTTGGACTTATTTGCTCTGCTGCCCCTAGCACAGCCTGGCCACACTATAAAAGCCCCCCAACTGTGCAACTGTACCTCACTGTCCTTGTTTGTGTGAACCAGATATCTACATTTGACCTTCATTCATTTTCATTGTGCAACTGGACTTTGGACCGCTTCCTCAACAACTAAACACAACCCTCTCGGCCAATAGTTTAGCTACAGGGATTATTGGACCTGGTACTGTACATACAACCCAGCCTCCTTGGACTTTGCTCATTGCTCGTATATACATGGTCTCTGCCTCACCAATATAACTCATACTGGTTTGTAGGTCATAAACCATGCATTTCATATGTATGCAATTTGTAAGGAATATTACCGACCTGCAATCTATGCATTCAATGTGAACATATTCTGTAACTTGCATTGCTTTGCTTTCAGACAGAAAATCTCATAAGAGTGGGAGATGTCTAGTGATTGTTGATGTGATGGAAAGTGCCAATATCATCGAACTGTAACACATACATTACATTGCAATGGTACATGCCAATCACTCAGTCAGTCAAAACTTTTAGATTAGATTGCATTTCATGCCTCTCTTGCTTTTTTTTACTCTCTGGAAAGAATTCTGTCAACTGGACATTGGTGGTAAAGTCTAACTTTGGGATGAGACCGCTTCAGCAAGTCTCAGCCAATCCAAACGAGGATGTTTACTCTGGGAGAGGGGGATGTTGATTGACTTCGGGAGGATTATGTCAACTCTGGGAGAGAATTATGTCAACTAAAAAAGGATATCGACTGGGAGAGGATGATGTCAACTCCGGAAAAGATGTCAACTCTGGGAAAGGATGATGTCGACTGGGAAAGGATGTTGTTTCCTATTGATTTGGGGAGATGATGTTAACTCGGTTTTGGGAGCAGATGGTAGAAGTGTGGATCAGCAATGTAATGGTTTGATCGCTATCACTATGGTTTCCTTAGTGTGTGTTTTCCAGCTCATGGTGTGGGATGGAGCTATGGTCAAACTTTGGGTAAGTCAGGAAATAGCCTATGTAGAATCGCCAGAAAATGCTAACATCCAGTTTTCAGGGATACAGTATTTTCGGAAGTGGGAACTCTGCACAGGCATCTCTATGCCTGCAACATTATGTTAGGCAGGAAGTGGAGGGAGGGTGTGACTGGGAACAGACATTGACAGTCAAGAATAATCCACAAGTCACAACCAGGAAGGACTTTTCATACACGGACACACATACATATCGCATACAAGATTTATCAGTTGTATTGTGTTTTTAATTCCCTGTACTGTTCTTGTGAATTCGAAGTGTGATTGGGTGTTCTCAGTTCAATAACTGATTGTCAGTGATCGAGGTATTTGTACCAGAAAAGTGTCTAACGGAAGAAAAAAATTAAAACGTGTGGAAGGGGGGTTTATTATGGTATGTACGATGTCATGTGTTTTCTCACGTTTTATGCTTATTTACCTCATCTCTCACCTCTTTTCCCATGTTCAACGGGAGTGATTTGTCTGGGAGGATGGTCCACAAGGAATGACTGTGATGGATCTTTAGTAACACATCACCAATTTTTTTATTTACCACACTGTTATTCACCACACATTTAGGCAGTATGTTATGGATTGTTGGCAGAGATGAAAGAAGTTCAGAAGATCCAGTTGAGTGGAAGGATTTAAAGAGAGGAAGGTGCTTCACCGTGGAGCCCATACTTACCTACTAGCTTCTTGTTTCCATGTACAATACCTGTGAGGCCTTCCCCTCTTATTTTAACCCTTTATTTGTTCAGCTTTGTATATGAAAGCATATCAATTGCACAATGGATTTTTCATTTTCTTTCAATTTCATGTCACACTGTTAAATGCCTCTGTTACCGTCATACCTTGTTTTTGTTCTTGCAGTGTTATATAGCAGCGTCACGAGAGAATACCTTGTGTTCTGCTTTTGAAGATTGTGTGAGTGACAAATTATTGTCCCACCTGGGGAGTAATGCTGTAATTACAACTAGGGATGTGAAGTTGTATGGAGAACAATTTTCATATCTCATATTTTAGTCTTAACCTTAGGGTGAGATATTTCAGATGGCACTGATATCATTTGTGTGATATTGTACCCATATATCATTAAAGTACAAGAGAGACATTGTTTGCACACAGTCATCCAGTCAACAGGGATATACAGACTGGAGCAAAGCATTGAGCATTCTAAACCAGTAGAGGGCAGTAGGGCATACAGAGTCCAGTTCTAGCCATTGGCAGTGGAATTGGACTTGAACAGGCTAAGGCAACCCTGGTCTTGGAATTGACATGTCTTTAGTAATAACATGGTGGGAACCTGTTTATTCAAATGACTTATCAGTGGTCATAACATAAAGGAGACCCAAGACGGTATGCTGTTTAAAAGCTAAGACTGAGTTATCATCAGCATCTCAAATTACACCCTATTTGGCTCTGGTCAAACGTAGTGAACTGTATGGCTAGTAGGTTGATAAAATGGTGTATAATTTAAGATTTCCCAGCCCAGAGTTAGATAAAAAATAATGGAGGTAGATTTGTTCCCCAACATAGGCAATATTACATTTATGGCTGCTATTTCAATGCATCTGACTGCAAGTGAATATAAGGGACATTTATATTGTCTGTTCTTTTATTGGTCAAGTGAGCAAAGGAATGAAGGAGATCTGTATTTAAAATATATTGTGTTTGCTGTTGTAATTTATATGGATGTGACTTCAGTTGTAAATGTCTTGTTTTATAGAAGAAAATACACAGATTCCCCAAAGCTCAGTTTTCTTGTGATTTAATGTACAGTATGATTTTCTCTATACCTAACAATAGTATTAGAGCTGCTCTGAATTACATCCCAAAATAGTATTCTCTGATCCATCTTTGAAAAGCTTTCAGGCTAGATAAAGGCTAGATAAAGCCGCAAATATTGTTCAATTGTGTGTATATTACAAAAATGTGTGTGTGTGTGTATATATATATATATATGTATATATATGTATATATATATATATATATATATATATATACACAAACACATTGGGGGGAAAAAGTATTTGATGCCCTGCTGATTTTGTACGTTTGCCCACTGACAAAAAATGATCAGTCTATAATTTTAATGGTAGGTTTATTTGAACTGTGAGAGACATAACAACAACAAAATCCAGAAAACCGCATGTCAAAAATGTTATGAATTGATTTGCATTTTAATGAGGGAAATGCGTATTTGACCCCCTCTCAATCAGAAAGATTTCTGGCTCCAAGGTGTCTTTTATACAGGTAACGAGCTGAGATTAGGAGCACACTCTTAAAGGGAGTGCCCCTAATCTCAATTTGTTACCTGTATAAAAAACACCTGTCCACAGAAGCAATCAATATTGCAATCAGATTCCAAAGAGCTCTCCAAGGATGTCAGGGACAAGATTGTAGACCTACACAAGGCTGGAATGAGCTACAAGACCATCGCCAAGCAGCTTGGTGACAACAGTTGGTGCCATTATTCGCAAATGGAAGAAACACAAAATAACTGTCAATCTCCCTCGGCCTGGGGCTCCATGCAAGATCTCACCTCGTGGAGTTGCAATGATCATGAGAACGGTGAGGAATCAGCCCAGAACTATACAGGAGGATCTTGTCAATGATCTCAAGGCAGCTGGAACCATAGTCACCAAGAAAACAATTGGTAACACACTACGCCATGAAGGACTGAAATCTTGCAGCACCCGCAAGGTCCCCCTGCTCAAGAAAGCACATATACATGCCCATCTGAAGTTTTCCAATGAACATCTGAATGATTCAGAGGACAACTGGGTGAAAGTGTTGTAGTCAGATGAGACCAAAATGGAGCTCTTTGGCATCAACTCAACACACCGTGTTTGGAGGAGGAATGCTGCCGTTGACCCCAAGAACTCCATCCCCACTGTCAAACATGGAGGTGGAAACATTATGCTTTGGGGGTGTTTTTCTGCTAAGGGGACAGGACAACTTCACCGCATCAAAGGGATGATGGACGGGGCCATGTACTGTCTAATCTTGGGTGAGAACCTCCTTCCCTCAGCCAGGACATTGAAAATGGGTCGTGGATGGGTATTCCAGCATGACAATAACCCAAAACATACGGCCAAGGCAACAGAGGAGTGGTTCAAGAAGAAGCACATTAAGGTCCTGGAGTGGCCTAGCCAGTCTCCAGACCTTAATCCCATAGAAAATCTGTGGAGGGAGCTGAAGGTTCAAGTTGCCAAACATCAGCCTCAACCTTAATGACTTGGAGATGATCTGCAAAGAGGATTGAGACAAAATCCCTCCTGAGATGTGTGCAAACCTGGTGGCCAACTACAAGAAACGTCTGACCTCTGTGATTGCCAACAAGGGTTTTGCCACCAAGT